>NW_017536852.1:526725-536496 GCF_001853355.1 Bactrocera latifrons | reverse complement strand
TAAATAAATGAGACCTTCTTAGACGACTGCAAACGCAACTGAAATGTTAGCGAAAAAATCTACAAGACAGCGAACGGAAAGTCCGCCCCGCTATAACTTGGGCAAGGTATTTAGACATCGAAATATTTTATGGAAAGATTCAAGAGGCTAGTACAGCACCGTTAAGAGTGGAAGAGTCTCATTGTCGCCCTTCGCTTCCCAGTGGAGCGTTTCGATATATACATATTTATAAGTATTTACATTTGTATATATTTATTTCAGACTCTGAACGATATATTCAAAATGTTGCCAGATGTCAGCGAACTAAATATAATGTGGACATATTTTAAATTTCTCCCATGAAAACTTCTTTTGTTTGACATCAATTTGATTTTAAATTTTACTGAATGAATGAGTCTAAAATTTTTATGTTAATATTTTGACCCGGGGTCGCTCCATTACACTACACATATTGCCAATTTTTTATGCTTTACTTTATCACTCGACATATTAGATCATAAATGTGGGCATATTATATACATATATGTATGTATGTAACTATACGTATATAAGAATGTATATGTTACCACCCTAGTGTATATGTTACATGCTACAAATTTATTATAATTCGTATAAAACGGTGAAATGTACAGTGACATTGTGTCGATCTTACAACAAATTAAAAATAACTAAGACTAGGCAGCAACAACATGTCCGCATTGGATATGTGTGTTCGTGTGTTCCTAATAATATTAACTTTTCCATACAAATTATGGCTATTGTCGTAATTATTCCGGTTATTTATGACTACTACTGTGGCGCTATGCTTTTAGCGAAGTTGTTTTATGCTCATGCCATTCAGAAGAATTCGCTGCTTCTTTGTTCTTGGAGCGTTGGCTTTTTATGAGCACACTCGGCCGCTAGATCGCCGGCTCGCACGATATGGTGAGCCTCAGTAGTTTAAGGTGGTATTCCAGTGGCGAATAGGTGGTTGTTGTAGTAGTGGCAGTAGTAGGTAGCGGGCGATTGCTTTTTCGAACCTTGTCGCGCATAAAAGTAACACTCTTGTTGTTGTTGGCCTTCATTGGACACGAATATTTCAAGAAACAGAATAAATGCCGCGATAACAGTGTTAATGTCATATATCATACCCACCATAATAACAAAAAAAAATAAAATAAAATAAAAAAAAAATTGAAAAAAAATTAATGGTCAAATGCCGAATAGCGGTATTTGCAAAGGTGAATAAGCAAGAGAGAAATGAAGGAAAACAATAAAATCAACACATATTTGGCATTCGGCTTTCGGTCTAATTCACATTGAGTCGCATAAAGAAAAACGATTGGGAAAGGTAATCAAATCAAATACGAAAGAAATATAAAAAATCAAACAGCAACAATAACTGCCTGCACACAAATCAATTTTTGTGTGTTTGTAGGCACATTTTAAGCGATTAAATTGGCTGAAAAGGCCGTCAAAAATAGTTGTAACAAATACAGGAATAATAATAACAACAATAATTATGCTCACGCACTTGTTTTTGTCAATTTACGCATTCACCAAATTTCGCTATCAAATGCAAAACTAATGCCATAACGTAAAAATATCGCACATATCTGCTATGAGCAAAAATTAGTAAAACTTTGTTGATAATTTTAAAATTCTTAATTTATTCCTCAAAAACTCGAACGCAAAGTAATCCCTCTTGGCCACAATACACTTGTGGCAAATTTTTTTTCCAATCCTGCAAACAGTTGTCAAAGTCAATTTCGGGAAGGGGCCTCAAAGCGCGTAGCGATTCACGTTTAATGTCTTCAATTGACTCAAAATGGTTTCACCGAAGCTGTCGCTTGAGTTGCTGAATAGCCAGATAAGTTGATTGCGGCACGATATCGGTTGAAAATGAGCGAAAAATCACGAAGAACGCACGCATAACACTAAATAGTATCCCTTGTTGACAGTTTAGCCGATAGGAAGAATCGAAGAAAACTGCAACATAACCTTGATTTCTGAACTGACGCGGTCTTTTCGAGTTCGGCCCACCGTTCCCACGATATTCGGTTGATTGATAGTCTGTTTCTGGGTCGTAAGCATAGGTCCAACACTCATCGCTAGTAATAATGCGTTTCATGACCTCCCAGTAGTCGGAACTGACGCGGTCTTTTCGAATTCGGCCCACCGTTGCCACGATATTCGGTTGATTGATAGTCTGTTCCTGGGTCGTAAGCATAGGTCCAAGACTCATCGCTAGTAATAATGCGTTTTATGACATCCTAGTAGCCGGAAAGCATTGTTTCACAGACGTTAACGCAACGCTGTGTTTAGAAAACAATTGAGTGATTTTGGAAGCAATCGTTTTTCCACTTTTCTTAGGTCCAAATGATCTTTCAAAATGGTTGTCAGTGATTCTTCCGATATGCCAACGATGCCAGTAAGATCTCTGACTGTTGAGCGTCGATTATCAAGCAACAATTGCTTTGTTTTATTGAGGTGTTTATGATCAGTTGATGTTGTTGGCCGTCCTGTATCAAAGCATTGTTTGAACAAATGTATTTACATATGGAGTATAAAGAGAACCGGTGTTTTTTTTTTTCCATAAATTCGCGTATATGGGAAATGTTCTGTGAATCGTTCCAAAGAACTTTGCCGCTTATCCGATTTTTCTTTGCTTTTTGGTTCCCTGTAAATCAACCCACTCTGATTGTAGAACTTATCCACCTTACATTTCTATGATCTAGAAATCAAACACTGAAGAGTGCGGGTAATCATTAAAATTTAGAACTACTCTGAAGAAAAATGGATGAAGCATAGGATAACTATATTTTGAACTTTGGTATTTTCTAAATTTTTCTAATAGTCTTTTGGGGACTGAAATTTGTTTAAGAATGGTAAAAGTGAGGAAAGTAAGTACATTAAAAGTTTGATCTCCATATTACATAAATGCATTTGAGGTTATGTGCGATTACTTGGTCCAAAATTACATTTTGGCGTAGAAACAAAAACAAAATTTTATTAAAAATATTTTTTCGTTGAGATCACGATTTATTTATGTATGGATTAGATATTATATAAAGATATTTCTAATATATGTATATTTTTTTCATTTAATATATTTTTGGATTCGTAATTGATTTTTTGGATTTTAATATATTCTATTATTTTTTTTTTTTGTTATTTTGAATATACGTAGATATGTACACATAATTATTTTATATTTAATACATTTTTGTTATATTGAAAGCCATATCTGGCTAAGCGGCAGTTGCTTTGAAAATAATCTTTGGTTTTTCCATTGCGCCTTTTCTTCGAATTTTGTTTATAGCACGAAATTTTTTTTTTTGTATTTGCGGAAGATTAAAATTTAAAATCAAACAAAAGTAAAACAATAAGAAACATTTTTGCCACTACCAAGTTAGAAAGCAACACATACTATAAATACACAGTGGCACGTGAGTGTGTTGGTGTTAAAACAACAATAATATCTGCAAATAAAAAGCTTAAAGCGGGTCTATTTTTGGCGTTGCTATACGCCTATTATCATAATTGTTGACTTGCGCTCACTTTTTTGGGTAATATTTTTGAGAAAACTGTAATATTAAAAATTTATTATACCCTCAACAGGGTGTATTAGATTTGCCAAGGAGTTTATAATACCTGGAAGGTAAGATGGAATATCCTACAAGCAATATATATAAATAGTTAGTATGTTGAACTGAGTCGATTTTTCCATGTACATCTGTTCATACATAAGCGAACTAGTCGCTCAGTCTTTGAGATATAAATCTGAAATTTTGCACATTTTTTTTCCCTTCAATAAGCTAACCATTTGTCGGAACCGCCGATATCGGACCACTATCACAAATAGCTGCTACACAAATCGACCAATCATATCTTTAAGGAACGTTTTGTATTTGTGAAGGGTATTATAGCTTCGGTGCACCCGAGGTTAAAGTTTTTTCTTGTTTTTAATTTTGGTTTTCTCAACTCATATTTGTACAAATGTACTAACTGTAATACAATATATACACACCATATACATATACAAAAGTCAAAGTGCCTTTATTGTGCGTGATAATTTTTATTTAAAAAAAATAGATAAAATTATCTCGTGTTTTGGTTATATAATTTAAATTATAGATATATACCTTTATTATATGTTGTATTTGTTTATGCGTATTTTCGGTTACCAAATTTGGCTTCAAATCAGATATTTATCAAGACCAAAAAGCCAAAATGGACCAAAAATAATTTCATGATTCTAAAAGTAGTTTGTGATAAACGAAAGAGACTTAAGTTAATGTCATTCTCAAAATTTAGAGAGTGGCGGATCGAACAACCAACTGGCCGAAAAAAGAAGCAGAAAATTAAATGGGTTTCTTCGGGTAAAAAACAGCCTTTTTTCAAACATTTTTTTTCTCTTAAAAAAAATTAAGTATTTTATCAGAATTTTTATTGCTACAAACATAAATCTGTATCTCCGAAACTATTACTTAGATAAACTTTAAAATTTAGGATAATATTATAGAGTTTAAAAAGATAATAAAAACGATTTTTTCAACCCCGTAAACCCCTTAAAAATAGCAATTATCAGTAAGAAAAAAATAATAATAATTCGTATGTTATGTTTTTTATAAAAAAATTCTCATCCTTCTTTTTACTTATAGAAATATTATTTCATTATAACTTAGTCTTGGGATATAATAAAAAACCGGGGAATAAAAAAAATTTTGTGATTTAAAAAAATAGTTTTACACTGCTGCTACTAAGAAATAATAGGTAGATGAGATAAAAAAGAAGTTTTTGATCGTTTAGTGAAATTTTTTTAGTTTCCTGAGCAAAATTGGTTATTTGAATTTTTCACATATTATACATTTTCAGGTTATGTGAAAAAAGTTCATAAACAAAAGTTATAGACCCTTTCATTACCTACAACATTGCCATATAACTTCTTTCTATAGGACCCGTAGTTTTGCCACAAATCGAGGTAAACCAAACTTAACCCTAAAAAATTCAACTACGTCCCTCCTCTTTCTTCTCCCCACCATAAGATCACTCGTAAATTATTTTTCGCGTAATCTCTGTTATTTTATCTTTCATATCCGATGGGTTTCTTCCTACTATAATTTTTTTGTTTTCAAAAATGATCTACAATGGTCCATAAAAACACGATTTCGAATGGCAAATAAATAATCGAAAATATTAATGGAATATTTTGTGTATATACATATGTACATAGATAAAATTATTATTAATACATATTTATGTATATAGTGCATTTGCAAATACTAGAATATTTTCCCTTAATTTGCGCCTATTGTGTGACCTTTGCAACGATTTCAAAATGCCTTATGCAAATATCTACGAACTGAAGTCTGAGTTATTACAAACGAAGCAAAAAACGAAAAACAACAACTACAATAATAATGATAATAAAAATAAATTGTAAAATTGCGTAAAAACTGCAACTTGTTGGCAAAAAAAGGCGAGGAAAAAATTCTGACCAATAAAAAAAGATAGATATAAATATAATTTATGTATACAAATATGTATATGTGTATGTATGTAAGTTTCTATATGCACTTTGAATATTGCGGTAATCAATGCCTTGACGTTATAAATTGCTGTGCATGGTATTAGACATATCTACATACATTCATAAATATATCTACACATAACATGCATGCTTACATATATGTATATGTATATCCGTATAGTTTGTTTACGTGTGGCAGAAGTGTTGTTGCATAGGGTCGTTGCCGCTGCGTATCCAATTGAAGTTGCAGCAAAACTCAATTGTTGATACAATGTGGAGAGAACAAGCGCTTCTCAAGATTCCAGAAAAGAAAATAAAATCAATAAATGGAGTTTATAACAAAATCTTATTATACAACTTATATTTTAAAAATAAACTTATATTTTTTTATCAAAAAAATGTGTAATTCTATTTAAAAATAAAAATAAAAATCCTGCGTAATTTTTTTTTCGCTTTAGTGACGTCAATAAAACAGCTCATATCAAGTTGAACTGGTGTCACCGTTATACACTGTTATAATACTAAAAAATTTACGAAATTTTGGCAACTTTTGGCATGTTTGTTTTTTTAGAGATGCTTATGTGTATTATACAAGATCGCTAAATGGAGCTAGAATCGTAATTTCTACTAATAGGAGGACTATTGAGAGGTGTTTTTTGGGACCCCAAGGCTGTAATGGCTGCTTCCCACCATACAGCGGTTACATAAGTAGCACAGGCCACAAACAATCCACGGCATATGGTGCGAACAGCACGACGTCCGAAACCCCAGTCACTTCGAAAAAAGCGTCGCATTTTGTCTACGATTGTTTGCAGTTGCCCCTTCAACCTCGGATATTTCGCTTGCGTCACATATCTGATGCTGACCCCGTTGACCCGGAAAATTGGTGGAGGAACTGGTGTCGATCTGTCCTTAAGGAGCATTGTTTCCGTTACCATCGACTTACCACCCCCATAGCTAAACCCCAAGTATTTATAATCTCTAAGAGATGTCCTCTCGACCGCTTAGCGTCTTCAGACCGCGAGCGACTTTCGACAAGAAGAAAGTCCATCATAAGGTTCCAAATATATGGACAACAGGTGGAACGCTGCGGGCACCCACGAACCACTCAAATCTCGACACTCCCATTCATGCCGACTAAAGAGGTCTTTCTGTCCAAAAAGTAACTTCGTCAAAATGTTTTTTCTGGACAGACAAGCTCCACCAGCTGTTGCACCACTCGATCCCAGCTTTTGTTGAAGTCAACAAATATGCCAAGGAAATATTTTTTTTGACATTCTCCCTGACGACATTCTGGGCATGAAACCTTGCATCCTTTATACTGCGTCCTTTCCTGACCCCATACATCCTATCCGACCACATACCCTGTGTAAGCTCCGGAAGCTTTTCAACATCTTTTCAATTATTACGAGGGTTGCTCCTGATCTTATCAGGGGACATCAGGTGAGGAACAACCCTAGCGTTTTTCCATGCGATTCAGACCTTGGAGCAAAATATCACGCATGTTATTTGCCAGTTACCAGTCGAATTGCTTAATCAAATAATCGAAAATTGGACCCAACTCAATAATCTTCAAAAAATAAATGACAAAGCATGTTCGAATGATAATAAATATTCCACACTAAATTTTAAATTTTTGGTGAAGATAGTTCAAAAAATAAATTAGTTTTGTTTACATTCCTGTTCAGGGTATGATGACGTTTTGGCGATAGATGTGAAAAGATAAACTGTCAAAAAATTTCAACTAAAATATTTTCCCATAAAAAATAGAAAATTTCCTACTATATTATAAACTTATTTTATGAATATCAAAAAATTGAAGAAAACATTTTAGATATTTTAGTTTTAATTTACGAAAAGAATTAAAATTTTTTGTCCCACTGTGCCACTTACTTTACCACACATACACATGCATACACACATGAACACTCATTTATTTTCATTCGACAGCTTTTATGCTGCTTTTTCGATTTGTTGCAGCGGATATAATTTAAAAACGTTTTTTGCTTTTGTTTTTGTTTTCGTTTTGCTGTTTTTTGTTATTGTCATATTTCATTTATTTACTTTTCCACTTCTCTGTTTGCTTTTTAGCGCTCTTATTTCGTGCTTTTAAGAAAAAATTGCAATTGTTTTTGCGCCACTCTTTTATTCTTTCTCCATCTTGCTTTCAATGGGCTTTTTTCTTTTAGGAAAAATATGCAAAAATATTTGCCGTTTTTGTTGGTCCTTTGTTAATTACAGTAGGGCTCGGTATAGAAAAAATCGTGCCAGCGTCAAAAACGAGCAGCAACAACTGCGATGAAAGTATTCGCGAAATGCCAGGAAAATAAAATAATAATGAACGAAAAAAAACAAGAAAAGAAAGGAAAAAATTAAAACAAAAAACTCAAATTCAAAGTGGAAAATATGTGAAAATGTAATGCAAATAAATATGCAAGGTTTTTGGAGGCGACAAATGACATCTGAGTACTGGGATGAAGTGTGAAGGCGCGTCTGTTGTGCGAGGGGGGTTAATAAATTAATAAACTGCGAGTGGCATTTACTATTTAAGGCTTTTTGCACGAATCACACGTAATTTTATTATTGTATTTATTTTTTTCCTCAAGCACTCGGTGCGGTTGACCTCTCCCGTAGAGTACCCCTCTTGACGGCCGCCTCTTTCGCCAATTGCTTTATTGATGCAATTTTTCTTTTGTTGTACTTTTTTGTTTGCCTGCTTGCTAGGCCTTACCTCATCAATAGCGCGTTGCCCCATCACGTCGATTTCATAATGACCGTTTGATGCTATCTTTCCCTTGTCTTATCTTCGCGACTCATTGAGTAGTTCAAAATAAAAATAAATAAAATAAAAATTGAGAAATGTGTAATAATCTAATTACTGGAATTTATTTGTTGTTTGTTTTGCTATTTAGAAAAATTAAAAATACTTCAAAAAGTTGATAAGTCCGAAATAATAATAAACTCGAGTTACTGGAATTCTTCTTCGAAGGGATATCATTTCTGTAACAGTATTTGGAACACACGAGGAGTTCCTAGTTTACACGACTTAGGCCGCCAATTGACTCGACCATTTCGTGAGATAACAAGTTCATCAAACTTGGTTTTCAATAAATCGATTGTGATATTCGCTGTGTGTCTAATGGCGCCTTTCTGTTGGAACTACATATTGTTCAAGTCCATATCATCCAATTCGGGGCAAAAATATTCGGTTATCATTGAGCGGTAGCGATTCCCATTCACAGTAACCTGCCAGTCTTGATCATCACGACAGAAGTACGGCCTGATGACACCGCCGGCCTATAAACCGCACCAAACCGTAACTTTGCAGGGTTTTTGGTTGTTATAAACATCGTGGCTAACTTAATATACCCTGCACATAACATTTAATTTTTGTGTCTGGCCTTTGAACAGATTAATAAATAACCCTCATTTTCGTGTGGTGAAAACACTCAAGGTTGCGAATTGCCTACTCCTAAGGACGATCGGCATTAGAAAAAGATGGTACTGAACCCGAGGAGATCAGCTCGTCGGCAGCCATCTTGTTGAAAGTTCGAGTGAGTTATAAAACCATCGGAAAGCTTATTGAAATATTTCAAATTACTTATGGTGTTTGTGGAGGCTTTCGTATTTGAGGTTATGTCATACGTTATGGGACTACGAACACACAGAAAATAACGTCAATTTTAAATTTTGCGGACTTGGAGGGTCTATGAGCTGGGCGATTTTCGTTTGTTAAAAGCTCATACTTCGTAGCTTGTTCGTCAATTCTTGACCAAAAACAATTTTTTAACGAATATCCGGTCTCCATATTCGTAAGAAATGCCTGAGACCTCCCCCTTTTTCTAAAAATAAAGATAATCTTAGAAACCCGTTGTTTTACAAGAAAACATAGGTGCAAATCGCTAAAAGAGCGGTAAGCTATGCCAAAAATCGAGTTTCAGAAGTGTTTCGACGATTGGAAGTGCAGTTTCAATTAGACGTAAGATGATTGTGCTTGTAAGAAAAATAGCCTAGGAAATCGAACTAAATGTTATTCACGATATATTGCTTGTCAAAAAAGTCTTGCGGTATTTTGGCTAGTTGGCGCTGACAGCGCGTAGTGTTCTAGTTTCATTCGTCGCATCGGGTCATGCTATACCTTTTTGGAAAGCTTATTTCACGCGTGTTTGATTGATTGTCGCTTCTCTGAAGTCGTTCGTGCGTTATAGCGTCGCAAACATGCAGCAAAATAAAGAGAAAATACGGCATATTTTACAGTA
>NW_017536852.1:493798-526607 GCF_001853355.1 Bactrocera latifrons | reverse complement strand
TCTAAGATGCGCCACGCTCCGGAAGGCTTGTCGTCGAAAATTGCGATGAAATCGTTGAATTGGTCGAAAGAGACCGGCATAGTAGCAGCCATAGCATCGGTCAAGAGCTAAGCATGAGTCATCAAAAAAAATGTTATGAACAATTGAAAATTCAATAAAAATGCCGCAAAAATACCGCAAGACTTTTTTTGACAACCTAATATAATATATAATATTGCATATACATATGTACATACGTGCATATATTATACATAACTGATTATCCATATACCTTATGATATATTTATGCATACATAATTATATACATATATTTATTTTTTTATTATTATTAAATCGCTTCGTTGGAAAATGGCATATTTTCCGAACTTCGCCATTCGACAGCTTTTTCTGCGACAATTTTCCATGCTTCGCCATGGTATATGATGCAATGCCCGCACCCTGTCCCCATCGGCACACATTGTAATACGTTTTTTTTTTTAATAAAAGAGTGCACCTTTCATTATATGTTGACGTTAAAATCGATATTTTACAGCAAAAAAAAATAACAAACGGAAATAAAATAAAAATAAATAAATTTACCAACACAACAATAGCAACAACAAAAATAAGACACACAAATAAAATGCGCCAAATGAGTGAAGCAGAAAAAGTGGAAAAATGCAAGGCAAAAAACGTCGGCCAAGAGAGTGAGGAAGAATACGAAATGGATAAAACAACAACAACAACAACAAAATAAGAAGAACAACAAAAGCGCTCAGGAGCGTTGGCAAAAATGCCAAGTAAAAAATTACAACTGGAGAAATAAAATATAACAGCAACGGCACAAATAGCAATAACGTCGACAAAAACAACAACAACAGCAAGAAAAATCATAATAATAGCGACAACAATGGCAGTAGCAGCAACAACAACAACAGCAGCAGCAACAACAACAACAGCAGCAGCAATAAAGTCGAAACGGTCGTTATGCTGCTTTTGCTTTTCGCTCTTGTTCTTCCACTTGCTGCTGTTGTCTCTTTGTTGTTGTTGTTTTTGTTGTAGCTGTAATGCCCATTTTTTGTTTCTTATTTTGGTTTTTACTGTTTTTCAGCTTTTATTATTTATTTTTATACTTGCAGCGCGCCAACCTTTTCATGTCCAACACACACATACACTTGCCCACACACACATATCAGCAGACTCGTCGTCCTCGCTCGTCTCGTTCAATGTGCCCGCGCTTCCGAAGAGCTTTTTCATTCACTATTTGAGTGCTGTGCACGCGGAGTCAAGGAAATGTGAGTTGGGTGCGACGCCAGGAATGCACAAAAAATAATAAAAATAAAATAAATAAAATTGAAAATGGAAAATGGAGGGAAAATGTGAAATATAAAAAGGAACAGCGAAATATTTTCCTTTTTCCACTTTGGCATGACGAGCGCACAGCCAAAAGAAACGGCTAGAAGAAGCGCGAGCATGTATGTAGATGGATGCATAAAAATGTTGACTTGGATTTGTGAGGGTGTGTGAATCGGAGAGGGAGGGGACTGGCTTTCGCTGTATTCGAGGCTTTCAAAAAACCATACGTCGATGTCCTTCCCGCTGTCCTGTCATTGCACTTATACACACTGGCATGTACATACATACATAAATACATGTGTATGTGTGTCGTGGCGGGAAAATCTTTTATATATTTTTTTTTTTTACAATTTTCTTTTATTTTAATTTTTATTTTAAAGCTTCAAAATGTATGTGGATAATGACGAATGGTACAGCGCAGTGTATGGATGAAATTTTTATGGCTCTGTATGTGTGTAGGTGTGAAACTTGTTGGTATGTGTGATATTATTGTAAAAGAGCCAAGTTAATATACAAACGTATGTATGTTTATGTATACATATGTCAGTAGCAATGTAACGCCATACGACGTTATATATGATAGTATGTGTGTGTTTATTATTTGTGTATGGGTGTGGGTTCAAAAAACCCGCTATAAAAAGTGGGCTAAGAAGTTTTTTGACAGCGCACAAGAGGAAGGTTTTCGGGGCGGTTGAACTACAAACACATGTGAACTTACAAATGCATATGTATGTTTGTATCCATGTATACGGACATTTGTATGTATGCACGTATATACTTATACATATGTACATATGTATATGCATGTGCTTGTATACCGAAACTGCAAACGTTGTCGTGAACATACAAGCATGCATGTGTGAGCAAGGTCCTTGTTTTTGTTATTGTATAACGCTTTTTGTAAATATATAATTTCGAAGAAAATGGAAAATGTTTTTATTTGAATTTTCGTTTTTGTTGATGATATATAAATTTGTTGTTGTTATATACATACATTTTTGTTGTACTTGTGCATAGTTTTTGTTGCTTTATACACAGTTTGCATTTGTTGTTGCTGCTATATATTTATTTTTTTTTGTTGCTGGATATAAAAATTTTTTGCTGTTGCTGTGTAACTTTTTTGTTGGCAATCACGCTCTTGCCGCTTTTTTACTTGCCATTTATGTTCACAACTCCCTTTTTCAGAATACTTTTTATAGAGATAATTTTTTTCTTTAATTTTAATAAAAAAAAAAATAAAGCTTCACGATATTATATTCGTGGACGTAGCCAAGGGTCTTAATGGCATGGCGTAAAAAATTTGATATTTGCGATAAAAGGAGGCAAAGTTGGGAAAATGGCGAGCGATAAAAATAGCGTAAAAGCAAAAAACTTCAAAAAAAAAAAAAATAAAAATAAAAATACGAAAATATTTTAAATCAAATAAAAAAATATGCAAAAAGTAAAAATATGTGAAATTGCATTAAATTTTGCGCAAAGGAAATTTCGAAAGCAATGTTGTTAGTTGCGAAAGATTTCAGCTGCTCGGTTTAGCTTGGTAACACCGCTCTGCATATTAATGTGTGTAAAAAATATATATGTATAATATACAGTTAGCCAGGTACATTTTAGTGCGGCTTAATACGTGGAGGCAGTCGTGGCAAGGATATTTTATGTGGAAAAGTTAATTGGGTTACTTGTGCCGGCAAGCATTTGGTTGGGGCCGAAGAAACCGTTGGTTTGAAAGAAATGCCTGGCAAAAAGGGTTAAGTAAGGTGAAGGGTTAATTTATGGCGTTTCTTTTTTTAATTTTTAAACTCGGCGTGTTGAATTTTATGTGGAAATAAGGCGAGGAGTGTTGAAAAAATTAATTAGTGGAGTTATTGTGGGTTCTTGATATAAAATTGAAAAGCAAAGTCGAAAGTAAAAATTTTTCGGATCTGCTGGAGTTAAGCGCTCTTCGCTTAAAATACCACAAAAAATAATTGAGTTTCTAATCGTGTGAAACAGTGCTACTAAGTGACTGAAACTGAGTCTGAATTCTGAAATCTGAATTTTAAAAATGTTTTCGAAGTTAAAACAGCATTTTGAAGCCATATTCTTTCTGCAGCTGTTGACATCCTCAATCTAGCAGCACTGAGAAGAAGTACCCTTACAGTCGGCACTACATAATCGAAACAGTCCTGTATTTTCCTCCGGCCAAAGACAGTCTCCTCCGCAAAATGCCGCACAATTATTTGACGAATATTTTCTGCCGCTACAACAATAATAACAATCGTTGAAGTAGTGTAGTAGTGAAAGTTGTAGATAAACATATTTTGAGAGTGGTTTCTAAGACTGGGCAAGCTTAGAAATTTTCTAAAAAAAAATATATAAAAAATTACTAATATTGCATGTTGTAATGATAGAAAATTGTATATTTAAAAATCTTATTGAACAGCGTTGCCACCTATTTAAAATTTTAATTTTACTTATACGAAATAATATACAGGATATATTTATTTGTAAAAAATGTCAAAAATATTAAATTGAGAATATTTTTTTATAAAGAGTTGCCACCTGTTAAAAAAATTCAGGAAGTTTCTAGATGAACTTATTTTAAATTTTAATAGGCATTGCCAGGAGTTCGCAACTTTAAAAACTTTTCGTATTGTAGGGTTTGAAAATTGAGTCTTTAAAAATATTTTTGAGAAGAGTTGCCACCTGTTTGAAATTTTAATTTTGTACACCAATTTGTAAAAGTGCAAAAAATATGAAACTGAGAATATATTTTTTTATAAAGCATTGCCACCTCTTTAAAAAATAATTTTCAATATTAAAATTTGAAGCGTCTAGTTAGGAATTGATGGTAGTTGGGAACTTTAAAAACAGAAAAATTACTAAAATATGTACATGCATACATATGTACATATGTACATACATATACATATATAAACTTATCGTGTTGTGGGCTGAGAAATTTAACATAAAAATATATTTTTGAGAACCATTCTCACCTTTTTCAAATTTTAAATTCAATAATAATAAATAATTTATACATATATGTACATATGTATACTGTGTTCAAGTAAACTGCGAATATTTTTTTAATTATAAAAATTAATTTGTGATGAGGGCTGCCACCTTTTTCAAATTTTAAATTCAATTATAATAAATAAATTATGTGTACTATATTCATGTAAACGGCGAATCTTTTTTGAATTATTAAATTTAATTTTTGATGAGGGTTGCCACTTGTTTCAAATTTTAAATAATAATAAATGATTGATTTATTTCTAAAAAATGAGAAAAAGCCGAGATCTGGAATATATTTTTTTGAATAGTTGCCAACTGTTTAAAAAATATTATTCAAATAAATAAATAAAAGAAAAGTATAGTACATATTTATTATTTATACCCGATTAAGCATAGAAACGCCAATATAAAATGTTCCGAAATTTTCTGAATTTTAGAATATTACAAATGCCATATTTTGTAGATATTTGAAAAAAACAAAAGAAAATATATTGAAACCAGTTCTGTTTACTCTTGAATAAACCACTACTTGAAAGCATCTTCTTATTACCTTTATTTCCTTGCGTTCTGACTTTTGTTTATTTTCCATTTTAATTACACTGATTTTCTGCGAAATATAAAATTGCATTTACAAAAACAAACAATGAAAAATAAAAATAAAAAAATTGAAGTGGAAAATTGCGCGCGGCAGGACAAGAATTCGAAACACTCAAATTATACAGGAAAATAAATGGAAAAGGGGCGCGCTTTTTCTCCGACTTCGCACAGCGCAGATTTTCTTCAAATAGTTAGCCGCCGCTTGCCGAGCAACACAATAAAACCGAGCGAAAATAAGCAAAACTTAAAAGCATACGAAGAAGGCGAAGGGATGGGGTACTGAAATAAAGCACGAGCGTTGCGAAAAATATATAAAAATAAAATCGGCGCATAAAAAGCGAGATGCTGATGATGATAAAAAATTCTGAGATCTGAGAAAATAACAAACGAAAATGCGAAAATAAAAAAGAAATAAATTATTTCTTGTTGCAGGAAATGAGGACGAATTTTTATTAACGCCCGAGCACAGCATGGCGCCAGCCCCGCACCGTCAAGCCAGCGTAGCGCTGTTGCTGCATATTCGCAGACACGGAGCTTTTGATTTTTTTCATTATCCTTTACCGTTATACTGCGCTTGCTGCATGGCACTTGCTATCTTTGGCCCATATAATGTGCGGCGCTACCTTTTTTGGCCGCCCCTTGTCCTTACGCTATGTTCGCCTGCATGTATGTGTGTTTATGTACATGTGTGCGCATTTTAAAGCATAAATAAAAATGCAGAAAATTTCGCGCGAATTTAATTTGTAAATTTTCTTTGGTGAGGAAAATTGGCAAAAACGAAAAGTGGTGGGTTCTTGATTTAATGTGAAGACCGCTTGCCGCCCCGCTTGTGTGTGAGAGTAAGTATGTACAGTTATGTTCAAGAAAATGGCAGCGCTGATGGGTTTTAACTATAATACAAATATAATAATAAATTATAAATAAAAACTACTAATTCGATAAAATTTAAAAGTAATTTTTAGCTAAAAAAACAAAAACTACAAATTCGATGGAAATCGTTTATTATCATGCTTATTATGCCGTTTAGAAGTCAGTCCAAAGTCTTTCAGATTTTTGGAATATTTTCGTTTCTATGCAATCTGCATCTTAACATCGCTCCATAAATTTTTTTTAGTGGGCTTTTCATCGTGACTTTGCGCTGATCAGCTCAGGACGCAAACGCATGACTGTGGCTCATTGTCATTGAGAATTTTGAGGTATGAAAATTAGTTCATTTTACCATCTATGCTCCCCCATGGCTCACTAGAAAAACGGTCCACAGACTATCACGCTACCACCGCCGTGCTTAACGACGATTGTGGCGATTTCAGCTTTATTTCATCGCTACAAAGTAATTTTTTCCAAAATTTGACGCAATTTTCCAAATGTTCTTTAGCAAAGCTCTGCCGCGGTTTTATGTTTCCTTTGAACAGGAATGGTTTTTTCGACTCATTCGTCCAAACAATTGACCATCATTGAGATGTTTCTTACAAGTATACTGGAAACGCTTAACCCATATTCCACTTTTTCATTTCAGCCATAATATCTCACACAATTCATAATTTTGCCAATCTGACTCGGATTTGCCTTTTTCGTGTAGATCAAAAACCTTCTTTTTTTAGAGTACATGTAAATTTCGACCCATTTTTTAAATACCATGAAGTTACATATATTCTATTACATTTTTGATTATGTTTTGGACCGTTATCCAGCTCAAATGACTTTTTTATAGGCATTTTCCATCTGTCATCGACACCATGGTGCGAAAAGCAAGCCCATGCCATTATGCCCAGATCACCATGTGGAATAGTTTTCGAAGTGTACCTGGAATGATATTATGTGCTTGGATACTTTATGATATTGCTTCCAAAAAATCAAAAAATACATTTTTGCTTTCATCACTACATACTATGTTCCGCCATTTGATAGATAGATGGCCAATTAAAATGTCCGTTTGCGAACTTTATTCTTGCAGTCACTTGTTTTTTTTGTCAAAAAAGTTACTTTCGTGGGAATTTTTTCAATTCAATTTCTTCTTAAATTGTCTCGTACAATTTGTAAGAGTAGTAAACGACGAGCTTAAATAAATTTTGAGGATGCTTTGGGCATGTTTTTTAAAAATCATATGATCTGTCTGTTTCCTAATATTGATTTATTTAGATTTGCGCCCATGACTGTTCGATTTTTCATTATATTCTCCAGCAGTGCATATCATTGCGCAGCTGTATTCCCACTATAGCTTCGAATCCCTGTATGTTCTCTCTCGTTTCTTTAGCTTCTTTATCAGTTCTCACTTCTCCATAGAATATTGTCTCCTTCTAACAACTAAGGAAATAGCACTGGGATTTCAAAAAAATTGCTTCGGTAAATTATTAAATTCCTTAAATACATAAATTTAACGCAGTTTTCTAATAATTATTTGATTTATCGACCTTTGGTCGTACACCGCTCCCAGCGCAGTCGGGTCTAAGTAACCGGAACGTACCCATATTTTCAACCGGCTATGGACTGCCAACTCGGTACGATTGCTCGAAATTGCTTCAGTAATTTTTTTTATGCAACAGCACTAATATTTTAATGAGGAGCTTATTTTTCGGAAAATACAAAAATGCGTTATTAAAAAGTCAGCGAAAGAAAAGGAACGGGATTTTTTTCGTTTTTATAGTTCAAGTGACTTTCTTCTTCTTCTTAAATTGGCGTAGATACCGAATTTACAACAGCGCGCCAGTTGTTTTGTTCTTCCGTTTCGATGTTTGGTGCCAATAGGAGATTCCAAGTGGATTCTTCTTCTTCTTCTGCTTCCAGCGGCGGGTACTGCCTTGTATACTCTCAGAGCTGATCTATTCTACCAAAATAATCACGACTGTTGTTGATTTGGCAAGTCAGTATATGTTTTTACACGTCTTTGAATATAAGAAGCTGTTGCAGTACTATTTTCATGAACACAACTGTATGTGTGTTTGTGAGTCTGTATACGTATACATTTTGAATTCACTTATGGTTACATATGTACATATATATGTATGTATGCAAATTTCGATAGCATTATTTTCATTTTACATATGTTATAATGTGTATGCATATGTATGTATGCGTGTACATGTGCATTTGTGTGTACAAAGGTGTGCTTGTGCGTACGCATCCTTATTCATTAACGTCATAAAAATGCGAAAGACGAGTGAATAATAAGAAACAAAGAAATGCGAAAATCCTTAACAACAATAATAACAACTACAAAAAAATTAACATATAAACCACGTTGCATGTATGAATACGCATATATACATGTTTATGTATGTATATTTGTGTGTGGCAAAAAAATTAATAAAAAATGCAAATTAAAAAATTCGAAGGTTTATGCGTACATTTCGCGTTGCCCCGCCAACCGCTGTTGTGGCGTTTGTATTTATGCGCTTTTACAGGCACATACACACATACATACATGCGTTCACATCCCTACATAAGTGTGTATTGAAGAGCATGCTAGTGTGTGGGCGTGTGTTGCCAGCGATTACCCTGTTGGCGTTTCGCGAACGGTCCAAAAGTTCATTTTGCAATCATAAAATTCTGTTGAAAACAAAAACAATAAAAAAAACAACAACAACATGGCCGCGGCCATTTTTATTTTTAATTAATTTTTTCTCACACGGCAACCGTAAATTGCACTTTTCACATTTTCGCTTTTCGCTACTTGCACAGTTGCTGGCCGGCTGCATTCCGCTTTTTGCCATCCTTTTATTTGTTGTTGATATTATTTATCTTTCTGTGAAATTTTATATTAAACACAAAGTATGGATGCAAATTTCATTTTATTTTTGCTCACTTCCCATTTTTTTTTTTTTTAATATTATTTTTAATTTCCATTCACTTAAAATCAGCCAAAAGAAACTTGCTTAAGGCGGAAGCGTTCGCACAGAGGAAAAAAACCGAAGTATTTATTTTGATTAAATTCAGCATTGTTGGTCGAGTTAACTGATATAAAATTTATAATTAATTAAAACGCAGCAGTTCTTTTTCCGGTCGCTTGCTCATAACTTTAGGGGGGATTAAAGCTTTAAAGTTGCGACTTAAATTTTCCTTGATTTGCATGAAAGGTATGATTTCAAAAGTTGACTTATTGCGACAATTCTGGAAGATAACTTCTGAATATCTGAAAAACAAAATATCAAATGAAGTCAGTGATTTATCACGTTTTTAATCCATTGAACTTTAACTCATCAAGCCTTCATGTATGACTTGAAACGTTTGTATATGAAAGTTGCTATGAATAGTTAATCTACGCTGGATAGTTTTGTTCTCAATGTGTAATTAAACGGTTCCTCCTGGAATTGGCACTGGCGCAATCAAAACTGTCACTTTCGGAAGTTTGTTCCACATCAACTCGAAGCGTCTCGGAGATATGAAGCTATTTGCGAAACTCATGCTTCGAACCATAAAATAAGGTTGGTGGAGCGGTCTACTGTTAGGAGTTCCATATCAAATTCAATTTCAAAGTTCCTAGATAAGACTGGTATGGGTGTCAGGCCACAGGGGAATCACAGGAAACTGTGAAGCTGATGCGATAGCATGAAAATGTACTCTAGAACCGCCATCGTTAGAATGGGAGTGGATTGATGTTCTCGTATCCTCTTGCTTTCTACTACTAAATAGCTGATCGCGTAAGCTTGGTCATCGGTTTGGGGCTTTTAACGAACCATTGTGCTAGTGGTATCCGCGCAGTAAGTCTATCAGATGCCATTTGCAGAAGCTTTATGGAAGAAGGTGAGCTGGAAACAACTCAAACTTCCTTCTTGATTGTCCCATGGTTGTGAGGTCAAGACTTAAGCGCTTGGGAGCGCATACCTTCAGACATACCACCGAGCTGGCGGGAATGGAAATTAAACGCTTCGGCAAATTTATATTGGCTACAATGCGTTTTGTTAATTTATAGTTCGAACACAGGAGTTCTTCTTTTCTATGGTGTCACAAAGTACTACATACTATATAATAGTACACGTGCGATCTTCGAGATGGCAGATCGACCTAAGAAGAAATCCATCATTGTTACATTAAATTGAAAATGTGACTTAAAATACTTCAATTAATCCCATTAAAGTCAAAAATATACTGCTTTATGTCAATTTGAATGCAATTCCAAACTGTAACTCTCATATGAACCCTCCTCTTCCGCAAAAAATTGGATTTTCACAGGCTTCTTTTGGTGCAAATTTTTCAGCAGCAAAGTCATTCGCCATAGACAAGATGATCCTTGGTGCTTCCAACTAAACTCTCGGAGCTTTTGGCGACTCTCTACCGTGTTGTGTGGCCTGGCGATTGCTTCCTTCAGACGGTCCAAATGTTCATAGTACAGGCACCTAGGAGAGCAGCTCTTGGCAGATGATTCCTTGCTAATCTCAGCAAAGACATATAAAAAATCGATTGTTTCCTTCAGACTGCCCAAATGCTCAAAGTGCAAGTTCGGATTGAGAGTTTCGAAACAGGAACACCAAACACAGAGAAAAATCTTCCTGGTCGTTAGTCCTGGCTTGGACACCGTTTGCGTCGGCTTACCGTTTCCTATTCCTATTCGACAGGGAAGTTTCAGCTTGGCGTTGCTGTAAGTGATAAACCCAGTAACCATACGCTTTCAGAATGGATCGATTTGATTGCGAGATTTTTTTTTGTTTCTTTTGTGTATTCCTTATATCGAACTTTTTTATATTCAGTCCAAAGGGGTTTTGTGCTACGTTTAGTTAAGGTTACCAGGGATTTTTCTATAGAATGAATATTAATGTAAGTATAGTACATATGTTGTTCATATATATAGCTTATTTAGGTTGTTGTTTAGAGGTAGATATGTTAATTGGCTCCCTAAATCATGTGTTCTGACTCCGTAACACTACTTTTAGCTGGTTATATCAAGTATGGTTATAAACCAGCTTTCTCCAACTAGTTGGAAACAGAATTTCGCTCGTTATTGGCGACATGAAGCCGGATGGTGATTGGTTCAAAAATAGAACTGGGGTCCGGTGATGTTCGGTGGAATTCGAACTAATAATAACAATTGTATCATTTCATTAATCATATTGTTTATTTATTTGATATAAAACTTCTACAGAAAATCACCATTTATAAGCTTAACCGCCTCAAAATAACACTTTTCGGGTTAAACACTCACGACGGATCTATGTAACCGGAACGGAGCCGGATTTTTCGGGCCAAGGACTGCCATTTCGGCACCATGCCTCGAAGTTACTGCAGGAATGCTTTCTGCTGGTATAAAAAACAATCAGAATAATATTTTTCAGTTATAAAATATATAATATCCGACACAAGACAATTTCTAACCTCACTTTTAAGATTTTTCTTTAAACATCTTTGGTATGCTAGCTTTTTAAGGGGTTGCATGAGTTTCCTCGGGTAAAAAACAGCCTTTATTACAAAAAAAAAATTCTCATATAAAATATGAAATATTAATAAAGAAATTCTGAAATTTTTGAAAAAAAAATATTTTAAACACTGCCATTGCTATGCCGATGCAGATCGGTTCATTAGTTCTCGAGAAATCTTGCCAAACGACTTCAAAAACACAGTTTCGAGAAAAACGTGTTTAAAGACGACGCACTTTAGCCTAGCTAGCCTCGAGTGCACAAGTTCTCAAGGTTGTATCT
The DNA here is from genome assembly GCF_001853355.1 of Bactrocera latifrons. Taxonomy (NCBI): domain Eukaryota; kingdom Metazoa; phylum Arthropoda; class Insecta; order Diptera; family Tephritidae; genus Bactrocera; species Bactrocera latifrons. Next base: position 515,052 of record NW_017536852.1, on the reverse strand, counting down.
CCGAAACTATTACTCGGATCAACTTGAAAATTTAGGACAATATTCTAGAGGTATGGTAGAATTTAATAAGACAATAAAAAATCGATTTTTTTTAAACCCGTAAACCCTTATCTGCCGACGAATCTTATTACAAATAAAAGAGTGCATTGAAATAAAATCGAATTTATTTGTAAAATGACATAATTTATAATGCAATAAAACAGGTATGTACATTACGATAAGCACATATGTATGTATGTATGTATGTTTAATGTACACATAAAAAGTGCTCTTTTTACCAGCGTAAACCTTGCTTGGGACGCGGACGTTGTTCGTCGCAAATGCGTCAATCCCTATTAACGTAAGTTCCCTGCTGATGTCGTTCGATATTTTATAACCTCACTTTTTATGCACATACATTATGGTCAACCCTTCGCTGAGCATGTACAAACATAACTGTAATATATAAAAGTTATTTTGTGTGTGTGTGTGTGAGTGTGTATTAACTCTTTCTACAATGGCTGCGCAAAACTCTGTAGTTTCTTTGAACCGAACGCCTTTTTGGGGTGTTGTAAGTGCCTCGATTTACTTGCCTTGCCTTGCCCTCTTCATTTTATTTTTATAATTTCATTTTATTACATTTTGTCTTTCGAATTTTACGGTATTTTCACATATTTTCTTTTTTCTTTGTGTTTTTTTTTTGGCTGCCCATAAACTATCCTCGTTTTCCAGCTTTTTTCTTTGCAGACGAAAATTTGGTTATGTTAAATTTTTCATTTTTATTTTCTCCATTTTTTGCAAACTCAAATTTTTTCGAGCTCATCTAAATTTCTTGCATATCAAGAATGTGGGGGTGCAACGAATACTTCTCCGCTAAAATTTTACGAGATGTGTGTTTGTATGTAAGCTTGAGGTGGTTGGTGAGCTACGCTGGGCATTTGGACACATGGTGGACAGTTTGCGCATTCTTTTCGGTACTAAAAAATTTGAAAAGGATTGCAAAAAAAAAAAAAAATAAATAATGCGTGTCGAGTTTCCTTTTCGGTTGCATTGAATTTTTCATAATCTTAGCTTGACCAAATCGAACCCTTTCCATTACTTTTTCGAATTTAATTTAATTTAGTTGCGTGTTCCGTTGTTGTCAGGAAGAAGGGTAATCATTGCTTTTCACAGAGAAATATATTTGTAAATACATATATAAAGAGTGATTCACTTCGAGGTTTCCTACTTTTTTAAAGGAAAGCCACAGAAACTTCAAATTTAATGGGGAATGTTTATTATCATACGAAAGAACATTCCTGATTTAAGATCTCGACGTAAAACGCGCTTAGTCGTTCCATACGTCAGTCCGAGTTGCTCGAACGGCGGCGAATCGACTCTCTACGGTCGACACTCTCGGCTACGGCTGCTATATTTTCTTTTCTGCATGAAGCTTGACACGACTCACGCGTGATCTGTCAAAAAAAAAAGGCTACTTGGATCACCCGTTACATAAAAGTATGTGAGTATGTACACATGTTCTTCCCAGGATGTATTGTTTTTTACTTCTTGACCCACTTTTAAAATAATTCAGGCACACACGTACTCAAAGCATTATTGTCAGCTTCTACCGACAAGTTTTAATTAACAGAGGGATGAACAACTAACTGCAATATCTTCGGCTTTTCAAACCCTCTTCCATTCAAATGTCTTCTAACGGCTCACAGCGATCTTTATTACACTTTCATTTTCATATTTTTTTTTTTACTTTTTATTAGTGTTTATGTCTCATATTTAGCTGATGCCGTGGAGGAGGGTTAGCAGAAGGCCACTACTGTTACTTAGAACTTGGATTTCAAGTCAGTTTCCGAATAACGGAAAAAATATGTCTGAACAAGTACGTTCCTCGGTAAAAAATTGTAAGCTTCCGATACCATATCGCAAAGAGTAAAAGAAGCTCTGAAAATGAGCCATACAAATTTCTGATAATATCTCTAAAGATGTCTTGTAAACTAAGTGTAGAAATATGTGTACAAAAATTAACAAGATTAAGGTCCTCCCTAGATCCGCTGAGGATCTATGAAAGCCCTACACTTACAACAGTACCTCGGTCTAATCGGAAAGCAAGGAACTTGTCTTCCGGTCCACCGGTGAAAGAAAGAAATTTTCTGAAGCCCACTACGAAGGTTAAGTAAGAAAGCCTCGATAGAAATATATGGTATAAAATATAATAATTTGTTAAGATCTATTTATCTTTTACTTGAAAAACTTTCTAAGGTCCGAATTTTTGTTTGTGAAAGACTCGGAGATGCTATATAAGAGGGTTGCTGCGGCATTATCACGGCTGGCAATTTTTCTTCAATCAAAGATGATAGTTATGTTGTGCATTTTCGCTCAAAATCATTGTTTTGAGAGATTTTCGAAGAAAAAGTTCCTAATATGTATATTCTTAAAGTTTTCGTATAGGTTCTGAAAACTATCAAATAAAAAGGGGCCATGTTTTCCATTACTGACGTCAAAGCCTATTGTTAGAATTTGGTTTGGTTCAACTTCAAAAATATGTGTTTCCGAAGACAGATATAAAAGGTTTCCGATTTTTCTGGCTCCTGGCGATTTTAGACTAGATATTTTTTCCGTGAAGCATACCTTTTAGATATATTTTGTCAGTTCTTTCAACATGTTAATAATTATGCTGCTATTTAGGACGGAGACGTATTCAAAATGTCAGGAATCATCAAAGTTGGCTCGGTCGTTCTCGAGTTAAAATTGGTATAACTAACCCGACTTTGTTTTGATTTATATAGATAGATCTTTGATATTTAGAATGCATACTTTTAGGCATTCTTAAGAATTTCGAACATAGTACCGTTAGTACTTAAAATAACATAAATTTTCGGCAAAGGCCTTTAAAAATAATTTAACGCTTTCCTTTCCTCTTACAGCCACCATGTTGCCACAGCAATATTGCCTGCGATGGAAATACCATCATAGTAATCTACAGACAATGTTCTCACAACTGCTGGATCGCGGCTGCTTCTGCGATGTGACGCTCGCCTGTGAGGGCCAACTGATACGCGCACACCGCGTGGTCCTCTGCGCTTGCAGCAGCTTCTTCGACACAGTGCTCACCAATTATGCCAGTGAACGCGATCCGATTATCATAATGAAGGACGTCACATTCGCCGACGTCAAGTGTCTAATTGAATTTATGTATAAAGGCGAAATCAATGTGGAACACGTAAGTGCAAGTGTTTTTATACTCTCACAACAAAGTTGCTAAAGAGAGTATTATAGTTTTGTTCACATAACGGTTGTTTGTAAGTCCTAAAACTAAAAGAGTCAGATATAGGGTTATATATACCAAAGTGATCAGGGTGACGAGTAGAGTTGAAATCCGGATGTCTGTCTGTCCGTCCATCCGTCCGTCCGTGCAAGCTGTAACTTGAGTAAAAATTGAGATATCATGATGAAACTTGTTACACGTATTTCTTGGCTCCATAAGAAGGTTAAGTTCGAAGATGGGCAAAATTGGCTGCAACGCCCACAAAATTGCGGAAACCGAAAACCTATAAAGTGTCATAACTAAGCCATAAATAAAGATATTAAAATGAAACTTGGCACAAAGGATCGCGTTAGGAAGGGGCATTTTTGGACGTAATTTCTTTGGAAAAGTAGGCGTGGCCTCGCCCCCGACTAACTTTTTTGTACGTATCTCGAAAACTACTATAGCTATGTCAACCAAACTGTRTAGAGTCGTTTCTTTTAGGCATTTCCATATACAGTTCAAAAATRGAAGAAATCGGATAATAACCACGCCCACCTCCCATACAAAGGTTATGTTGAAAATCACTAAAAGTGCGTTAACCGACTAACAAAAAACGTCAGAAACACTAAATTTTACGGAAGAAATGTCAGAAGGAAGCTGCATACAGGCTTTTTTTTTTAAATTTGAAATGGGCGTGGCGTCGCCCACTTATGGACCAAAAACCATATCTCAGGAAGTACTCAACCGATTTTAATGAAATTCGGTATATAATATTTTCTTAACACACTGATGACATGTACTAAATATGGGCGAAATCGGTTCACAACCACGCCTGAAATCTCGATTATCACTTTATCATGCGAGAGTATAAAATGTTCGGTGACACCCGACCTTAGCCCTTCCTTACTTGTTAATTGAATAATTAAAAAAAAAACAAAAATCTACTTTTTTGCAGGCAAATTTGGCCTCACTCTTAAAGACTGCAGATGATCTCAAAATCAAAGGTTTGGCGGAAGTGTCATTTCGCGATGATGAGGACGGACCGCCGCTGCCCACCGCCGCCACTGAGTTTCACTCACCCACACCGACACACGGACAGGATATGTACAGTACACGACCGGAGCAACAACGCGTTGGTTCACCCAGTTTCATGCCACCGCAGCGACTGCCGCGCGAACGCAAGCTCTCCTCGCCGAAAGACCAGGCGCATGCGCAACAAGGCATGCCGACTCTAACGCCACTACCGCCAACAAGCAGTGCTTCAATGGTAGCCGTTGCTGCCGCCGCCGCTGCTGCAGCTGCTGCGGCCTCTGCCGCATCGCCGGTGGAAAGTTATTTGGGTCCGAAACGCAAGCGCGGACGTCCGCCACTAGACGACGCCTATGACGTTTTCAATGTGTGAGTTTAATCTGGCAGATTTTTTTTTTAATCTACCTTGGCTTATTTACATTCCTCATCTCTTCCAGCCGGAAACTAGCACAGTATGGCAGCCATTTGGATGCGCATCACCATCACCAAGCATACTTGGAGGCGCAGCGTCAGTATAATGACGAGCAGCGTCGGCTTGCTGTCATCTCACCGATACCGCCGCCCTCGTCGACCTCGGTTGCAGCAGCAGCCGCTTATCACCAACACATCCAGCAGCAACAACATAACAAGCGCATGCGTCAATTGCACCGTCAACAGCAACAACAACAACAACACCAACTGCACCATCATCAGCTCCATACCGAAGCGGATGAGTTGGAACACGAAGACGCACAGGCCGACCCTGAATGGATTAACAGTAACTTGGAGGTAAATGTGGGTGGCGGTGGCGATAATGAACCCCCCATTGAGTGTGACGCAGACACCGAAACATTGAAGGAACACAAGTTGGATCAGGCAGACGACAAAGAAGCACAACGCACGGCAAAAATCGAGGTGCGAAAGCGTAAGGAACGTCAATCGGAAGAACGTGACAAGTTGCATGTACGTGAACGCTCGCTAACGCGTAAACGCTCAAGTGCCGAGGAACGCGACGACAACAATTCAATTAATGATGAACGCAAGCGTGAAGAGCGTGAGTCGCGTGAGCATTCCGCACAAAATGAGATAACTGATCAAACACAGGAATGCAAGGGCGGCAATGTTGACGGAGAGGAGGAAGAAAAGGTCAAAGCTGCTGCTACTGTACCACAACCCGTGGAAGAAATGGAAAACGTGCGACAATCTAAGGACAAGCTTAGCAATGCTGCAGCCAATACGACAACTTCCGCCACAAGCGGCACACATAAGCGCGGAAATATTACCAGTGATCCAAGTGCACCGCTACCGTTGCCGCCACCTCCGTCGTTGCACCATCCCGCACATCCATACGGCAAATATGCGCCTGAGGGTTATTTATTGAACGAACATGGCATATTGATGACACATGATTTTGTGCATGCGCCGACGGCTCCCATAACAGCAACAGGTGCAACGGCCAGTTCTTCAAGCGGCGCAATAGTCGGAGCTGCCGGCGCTGCTAATGGCAACGATCAGGATTATGTGGACATAAAGATGGAAGAGTATGACGGCACAGATTTGCGTTTGACCACCGAGGAGATTTCCGAGTGGCAAGATGTGATCAAAATGGACGATTACTTGGCTAAAGGACGGCGACCGCAATTCTGGGAGGAGCCCTTCACACGACGCGTAAGTTTAAGCACAAGTCAATAAGTTTTTTGAGTATAACAGTTTTTCAAATAACTTATTTTCAGGTATTGGATGCTATAAAGAACAAAAGATTGGAAATGAAGAAAGCTGCGCGTATATTGGGTGTCTCTTATGGCACTTTATATGGTAGATATCGCGAGGTGTACGGCTGTTTGAAGCACCCTTATAGGTTAGTATGAAGTTTGTTGGTTAAAATGTCGATTTTCTCGAATGCTTATTATATTTTTACGCAGCAGCTCCACTTTTCGCCCCACACAATCAAATCAGTTAGCAGTACAACCGCGTTTTGACATGGTCTGGCCTTCGCCTAAACGTGACAGTGGCATAATGCCTGGGCAATTGGGTAGGTCGGTTTTAGCATGTAATTTATTTGCTTTCATGTGTTATTACTTTCTGGTTCTTTCTTTCAGAAATCGGTAAAATACGTCCAAAGGATTTGAGTGAACTATGGACACGACCACAGATTTGAAAAAAATCACAACAAAGTATATCAAATTGTAAATAAATTTGCTGTTTATCTTAATAAGTCCAAAAGTAAATCCCTATGATTAAAAAGTGTTACTAGTACTACTTTTACTTTACTTTTAAGTTTTGTATTACTTTCAATTTTATACGTTACAAATGTAAAGCAAAGTATTTAGATACATGCACATGTATGATTTAAGATAAATATCATAAATTTGTATTATGGTACGGAAAAAGACATTAATGAAGACAATTTAAAAGCTGTTAGTTTAGTGTGAGGATAGTTGTAGTTATTTGCGATCAGCACATCACTTATGCATGTATGTGTATGCCACATATGAGTGCACTAAAAGTGTTTAAATATATTTAGTTTTATCAACTATTTGAGTATTAAAAGAATATCAGCTCTTTAGTAAATCCTTAAATCAATTGCCGATGCGATTAGTAAAATTTGAAGATTTTTTCATCTGTTTTCCATATTTTTGTTCGTAGTTAAATAATTCTATAAACATTATTTTTAAGTTACACACATAAAAATGTACTTATTTAGACGTTTTTCTGTAAATATTAAAATAATAAAATTACATTTCATAATAGTGTAAACTTCCAGAAGTGCATACAATAAAGGTAGACGGATAAGTATGTGTGTTAGTATGCTAATATGATTACCTAATAAAAAAATACATTTAATTTCTATGATATCTAATATACACATACACATATTTTTTATAATGATATTGACAAAGAAAAGGTAAGAACACGAATTTCAGGCACTGTGATAGGTAGGGTAATACATTAGTAAAAGGAAATCTTTACCTGGTCAGCATTACATAGGCGGTAGTATTATAAATATGCGTTGAAAGTTTTTTCAATAAAACATTTCAACTTGAAATGTAAGTGGCCTTCATACAAAAGTGGCTATCGCAAATGATGCTAACCTCAAAATTTTTTAAATACCATTTTGGCAAAAATTCAAAAAGGTTTCGTATAAAAAATATATTAAAACAGTAGATGTAAAGTTAATACAAGTGTTTACTTACATATTTTTATTTCCGGATTCCTAAAAATATAAGTTCCGTTTTCAGTCATTTGGCGAATGTGCGCGGTGCTGCATGAACATTTTTCACTTTCAATTTTCAGAAATTTCACACTTTAAACACTACACATTCATTTTTTCAATTAATTATATAAAAGTGGTTAAAATTCATAAAAACACCTTGTTTTATTAGAAACAGTATAATTATTTGCTGTAAATTATGATTAATAAAATTTATCGCACTTTTCAACTTATTCCGTTTCCGTCGGTTGTTGTAATAAAAATAAATTCTCATAACACCCTGTGCCTATTTGACATTTCATTTCCTTGCCCATTCACAATTGCGTGTAATGATAAGTTCATTAACCCACTTGTCTAAATAATATATTATGCATGGCATAACTATTTGTTAAATTTGTTAGAAATATATTTGTTACCATTTACCTATTATTAAAATGTCAAAAGAATTAAATATTGCAGATAAAACATATTACTACGATTGCAATGTGAAAGGTGAAACTATAGAATACTTGTTATATGATTTCAATGTAACCTGGAAAGCAACAAAGACGAAAGAAGAAGTGCTACAGACTTTACAGGTTGTATTCAATTTAATAGTTTATTTGTATTATTAAATTAATTATTCGTTTTATTATTCCTATAGCTACTAAATAAACGTATAAAATATGATGTGGGAATTGCATTTGATACTTTACAAAATGCGCTGCCGGAATCAGGCACTTGGATTGGAAATGACAACCAGCCGGAGACAAGCAATGCAAGTGAGCGTGTTTTAAAACTTAAGTATCGTGTTAAGGAATGTCCATTCCATTTTGAGTGGCGCTTAAAACAACACAACAACCCACTTACCATCCAACTACCCATCGGTCAAGTTGCTAGTTTAGTGGATGTGCTACCGGCGAAAATCGAAGAGCTCCTGGAGATATTGCAGCACAAAGAAGCTGAAATAAAACAGTACAGGAGAGAATATGGTAGTTTGCGAAGATGTATGTACGTTTAGTCAACATGTTTAAACTAACAGTTTAATAATATAATATCCTACGAAATTTTAATTTACAGCAACGCTTGCAACGAATGACTTTGATATGGCGATGTTTCGTGAACAATATGCAGCCGCCGACGTGAGTGTAAAGTCTTTGCAAAGAGTTGTAGCACGTTGGCGGTCAGAGCATGGAGATGCGGAATGCGAATTGGAATCATTGTACCACAACAAAAGCAGTCCGACAAATATAATAAAAAAGGAAGAAGCGAGAACAAGTGCCTCAAGTGCAAGCAAAAGTGTACAAGAAAGTCCTAGAAGCAGGTATATATAACTAAAGAATATTTAAAATATATGTGTGTAATTAATAATACTATTTCGTATGTTAAGGAAACGCAAAGCTTTGCATAGTTATAAAACGCAAATGATGCGCTCACTGCAATCAGCCTCAAAGGATTTGCAATACGAAAGTCAAAGTCAATCGCTTAGTGAGCATGAGCAAGAAGACATAAGAGAGGTGAAAAAAGTCCGCAGAAATGTCGAAGGTGTAGACAATGTAATTGTTAAGGAAGTGGTAGCAGGGAAGAGTGTGAACACACCAATTAAATTAAAAGCAGAGGAAATGCCTACAAAAGCTCCGACAAATCCGATTATTAAAGACAGCAGTGCGCCTGAAAAGGAGGTAGCAAGGTCTTATAAACGCATGCAATATTTTTAATTCAACAAAAAATTTACTTGGAAACTGTTTCTCATTTACAGTAAAGTCAAAAAAGCGTCACCGAGCATTGAAAAGCGGCCGAACACTCGTCAAAGACGTCGTGAGTGTGAAGTGGGTGATTTGAATTCAACTGAGCTGGAACTCATGGACATCACCGGTGAATGTGTGTCTCCTGTGCTGAATAAGAGTGTGGTGTTGGCGAAACATACTACTACTGCAAAAACCATAAATCCGCGCAGCAATAATAATGTGCAACGTAAAACTGTAAACAGTACTACTACAAAAACTATAAGTTCGCAAAAAGTTAATAATGTGCAAAATAAAATTATAACTAGTGCCCAAAAATTGGTGAAACCGCAGTTGGTGAAGCCGGTGGAGCAATCGAAAAATGATTTGAGTTCATATGTAGACTCGATGCTGAGTCAATTAGAAGCCTTAGATAAAGAGTTGCGTGGGTGATACATACAGCCAGATGACTATAATTGCTACACATTCATACATACACACATTCAATTATGCTGCAATACTACTGCAATAACTATAAAATTATGTATAAATTCTGTAAATTGTAAAATTATAGCTATTTTTATACACACCGCCATTGCAAATTTTCTACTGCATATTGTGATTTATTAAGCAACAATAAAAAATTTCTACCATCATTATTTGTAATAAGTTTTAATGTAAATGTTGACGTCTACAGTCATCAATAATCCATAAGCGGCACCGATGTAGATAAAATTAAATTTAAGCCTTTTGACTTTTCGTTGGTCCGCCGGTGGCAAACATTTATCTAGCATTCATATAACAATAGTAATATATGTATGTATATTTCTTAGTATTTACTCAATTCGATAGGCACCCGTTTGTAGCTAAATATTGTATATAATCCTATGTATACGCAAGTATATATGTCGGTAAACGTTCGGTATTGGCGCTACAAAGCTGTAAGGAAGTTATCATTTATACGACAGCAGTCGTTCGGCCGGTGCGTGTGACTCTTTAGCGCTTAGAAATTAAATTGTTTTTCGTTTTATATTTCTTTAGAACTGTTCTTAATTGCAACAATGAAAATGTGTCAAAATTTCTGGTTGCAAACAATTTGGTGTCTTTTTCTGACGTTGCTATTGGCGCATTCGTGTGAGTGATGAGCAAATTCATGTCTGTGTTGTGTTGTTGTGATGACCTAATGGCAAAAAGAATTGAATATGTACATATGTATGTATGTATTTTTGCATTTAGATGTGCAAAATGGAGTATAAATAAAATAAATAAAAATTTGTAAAGCGATTCACGAAAATATTAAATTGCCCCCTGTTTATGCTTACAGCTTATGCCGGCAGTGTGAGTGTTCACAGTAAAAATACGCACCCTGTGCTAACTGAAGATGATTCGAAAATATTTGGTGGCTCACCTGTTGCCATTACAAGCGCACCCTGGCAGGTTTCAGTGCGTCTACTGTTATTCGAGTTACAGTTAGGTCAAGGTCATATATGTGGCGGATCAGTCGTAGCATCGCGACTGATTATTACCGCTGCGCATTGTCTGATCTAGTAAGTAAAATAATTTTAATTAATTTTTAATTTAAGTATATATTATATGTATAACACATATACATATATACATACATAGATAAATGACACACATACATTTGTATATTTATTTCTCCATTTCTCTCACAGTCCAAATACAACACAACCGATCTATCGTTTACCAAGTGAATTCACAGTAGTCATGGGTTCGATTTATTTGGAGGAGGTTACGCCGTTTACGCTACAGTACAATGTGCAGCAACTGGTGGCGTATCCAGAATTTAGTTTGACACCGCTACAAAACGATTTGGCTTTACTTTTCATAGATGGTAAGATACCGGCAAATTATCCCACAGTAGCACCCATAGCAATCAATCAGATGGCCGTGGATGCGGGCGTTAATTGCAGCGTCACTGGTTGGAGCATAGCAGCGAAGGTAAGCTCAGGCTCTGCAGTTAAAATATATCCATATAAAATGCAAATATATATACATACATATATAAAATAATAAAAAATAATAATACAAAATCTTGTTCACTTAGGGCGTAAATTGGCCAGTACTGTTGGGTGCCGTGCTTCCGATCATCTCCACGCAGCAATGTAACAACAGTTACAGTGGTCAAATATCAGCGGGTATGATTTGTGCCGGCAATCAGTCAAATAACGGCACGAATGCCTTTCAAGGCGGCTCTGGCGGCCCACTGGTTTGCAATGGCAAATTGAGCGGCATTGTTTCGTGGGACAGCGGTTATCCTGAGGTCTGCACAAATCTCTCCGCCTACTATAACTGGATAACAATGACGAACTCAACTTTCAATTATGATAATTATGGTGGCGCAATGGGTCTGCATCTGGGCGCTCAGCAAATGGTGTTGGGTATTCTCTGTTTGTTAGTCACTTTATTCTTATCGCAAGCGACTTTTATTAAATAAGCTCTCATGGTGGTGTTTAAGTAGGCGCCGAAGTTATTTATTCAATGGCTGTTGATGTTGTGATGTTAGAGTTTGCTCTTGTTGTTATTGTACTGTGTGCTTACTTTTTAAGCAGTTAATGTTTTATGAAAGTGTTCCGATATAGAAATTTAAATGTTATACATACATATGTAAATGTATATTTTTATTAAATAAAGAAATATATATATGTGTGAAATGTATGACTTTGGACAGGTAAGAATAGAAAATCATTCATTATTAATTATAAATAATTATTTTTTGTTGTGCGATAAAACAAAAAGAATGTCAAACAGAATTTGCTTATGATAAAAGTCATTGATTTGGTCTTATGAAATAGCTGATAATATCAGTATTAATAGGTTAGGTTTGTATGCATACATACATATATATTATAAAAATACAGAATATTTCTTAAAAAAAAATTAAAAATATAATAATAAAAATTCAAGTACTTATGGTTATGTTAAAAAGCTGTAAATGCAAAAGTATATATTTTTATTACCTACAACTTCGTGCTTTAACTTTTTTTCATAGCACTTTCACACTTAGTTTTGCTGGAAATCGGGATAAATCGTTTTTACCCTTAACCTCTTCCTTTTTCGCTCCTAATTTAAATCCCCCTTCAATTAAATTTCTTTGTAGTTTTTTTGTTTTAGCTTCTTTTTGCAGAGAGTTTCATCCTACCATAATTTTTTTGCTTTCAAAAATTATCGGCCGTGGTCTAACTCAGACAACGGTCGGCGCCAGTTCATATATGTATGTATGTAAATATGTATGTGTGTATATCGTGAGGAGTTTTATAAAGAGCTTCGAACAATAATCAAGAGGGGCTTGTCATACTCAGAATTCTGTCTATTTAATGAACAATTTGAATTTAGTAGTTTTTTATGTTAAGTACCCGTCAAGTATCGGGTATGATGCTTATGAATTTTGCTGTGTATATGACGTGACTTGGTGCTGTCCGAAAGAAGTGAGTGTCATTTCATTTTTGCAGCCATTCGCACATATTAGCGAGTATATATATATAATATTATAATATTGTATATGAGAAAACAAATACATATGTGCATATATGAAATAAATGAGATGACAGCAGATGTTGCTCATACGACATGGTGTACTCACACACAAGTAATAAGTTTGGAATTATGTGAATATTAATTAAACTATAAATAATGTTAAAAATTGAGGTTTAGAAATATAAAAAAACAATAGCATACATTTTTAGATTCTTTTAAAACTTTGTATTTAGACGAAGTTATATTTGATTAGTTTTAGTAAAATTACATTGAAAAGTACTTTCATATCGTCAATTAAAATGCAAAATATCATAACATCACTTTTCATAAGGCACAGGAAAAACGATATAATAGAAACCACATTTCGAACCTTTCGATGATACATTGTTTTGCATTTTAGATGACAATTTTTTGCTGAAAATCTATATAGCGGAAAATAGGACGAGTGCATGGTTAAGAATTGAGTTTGACCATTTTTACAATATTCTGTGGTGTAGTGAAAGAAATATAATATTTCTATTCAGTATTTTCCAATTTCCTTACTTATTATAAGAATTATGTAGCTGTCATCTGATTTAAAATATAAATTTTCGAAAATAAAAAAAATGTCAAAATTAGCAATTTCCGGATCTTCATTCCCGTTTTCACGCGAAGAATTATGACAATTTGTTAAATTTGTAATAAAAACTAATTTTTCAATTTTTTCTGTGGTTTAGTATCAAAACTTTTGTAATACCGCGTTTATTCAGTACCAGTAAACGAGTGAGTACTGTACAAGGAGCTTTCCAAAGTAAACGGGACTTTAAAAACAAAAACAGAACAAATGGTTTTTTCAGCAAAATTTATTTTATTCAAAATAGTCTTCTTCGTTGGCCGGTATGGCCATCAGTACGCCGGTGCAAGTATTTTGAATGGCCTCTACGTCTGCATAACGCTTTTTCCATTCTTGGGAAAATGCAGGAAGAAGCCGCACGCTGCCACATCAGGTGAATACGGGGAGTAGTTAATGGTTAAAATATGAGTTTTGGTCAAATAATCGGCCCCAAGTGTCCTTCGAATGTTGGATTCGGAACAAACCGTGCACACACCTTTCGTAAGCCCAAATGTTCGGCCAAAATGTGATAAATCGATATTTCGGAGATGTTCAATTCCATTTCCATGAATTTCAATGAAGATTTCGGCTGATTTTTGATGAATTCACACACAGTTTCGATTGAATTTCCGGTGATCACGGATTTTGATTGGTCAACATGTTAATCGTCATTTATGTCCTTACGAACACTTTGAACACGTTGAAACCACTCGTCCACTCTGCTCTGGGATTGGCAATCATCGCGATAAATTTGTTTCATCAATTGAAACGTTTCGGTAAAAGTTTTACCAATTTTAGAAAGAAATTTATTGTTGGCTCTTTGTTCGAAGTTCATTTTCGCACCGATAACACAAACATACTGACACTTGAAACGCAATAACTTCACTTCGAAACAATGAAATGTCATGAAATTCTCACTGGACAATCGATAAAGATAGCAACGCGACATATACATGGCGCCACCAGGGGCGCTAGATTGAAAAAGTCCTGTTTACTTTGGAACGCAACTTGTATAAGAAATAATCATTCAGTTTCCACCCAATAGCATGCAAATGTTGACAGTAAATGAAATCAAAAAGATTTTGTCGTGTCACAATAATTTACTGTTAATCTCTTTAATAATAATAATTAGCAATTTGTCGCATAGAAGTCGAATCAAATGCTTGATAGATTCATGTTAATAATGTATATATAAAGGGTTTTCAATAGGAACCCCATAAAAGTAAACCGATAGGGACAGCGTGGGCCACACTTTTTCGGAGTCAGTGGCTTCAACTTTAAAAGCGCTACGTTCAATTTGTTGTCAGAACAACAATTGAGCTTCTAGTGAAAAAAATTTTAGTCCACAGACACAGTACAAAATGTTCTCGTGCCAGCGACACAAAGTGCCCGGAGTGTCGAGAATATTTCTGCCGCTATTGCTTTAATTGAGGAAGACCCAAATTAGTCTCTTACAGGTCGTTCTCAAGCGTTCGGCATCTTTGTGGTGTCGAAGTGGCAAATTTTGCGAAAAGATCTTGGCTTACATCCTTATAAGATCAATCTGACGCAAGAACTGAAGCCACTTGACCACCAGAAGAGTCGTATCTTCGCGAACCGGGCTGAGCAATAACTTGTATATGATCGGGATTTCCATCGAAAAATCATCTTCAGCGATGAGGCTTTCTGGCTGAATGGCTCTGTCAATAAGCAAAATATGCGTTATGGGTAAGGCAGCAATCCACATGTACTCCGTGCATCCCGAAAAAATTACGGTTTGGTGCGGTTTATAGGCCGGCGGTGTCATCAGGCCGTACTTCTTTCGTGATGATCAAGACCGGCAGGTTACTGCGAATGGGAATCGCTACCGCTTAATGATAACCGAATATTTTTGGTCCGAATTGGATAATATGGACTTGGACAATATATGGTTCCAACAGAAGGGTGCCGCAAGACACACAGCGAATATCACAATCGATTTATTGAAAAAAAAAAAGTTTGGTGAACGTGTTACCTCAAGAAATGGCAAAGCCAATTGGTCGCCTCGGTCGTGCCATTTGAGGCGCTTAGATTAAATATTTCTTGTGGGGCTACGTCAAGTCCATGGTCTATGCTAACAAGCCAGCAAAAAAACTTTGTAGCGCTCTTACTGACAAACCTGTTATTTATCCAACTCAAACACACACGCACAAATTAAATATTGATAACAAAATTTACTGAGATTTTTCGACCACAAGCGGTGCAAATATTTTTTGTCATCGAATTTTATCACGTGAGGCATGCATTTACGAGGGCGGTTCGATATATACTAGGGCTACAAGTCTCCATGACGGCGATAGCTTTCTTATTCGCCCGGAATTTCTGACCGGCTAATGACTTTTTCAAGTTTGGAAACCAATGGAAGTGGCATGAGTCAAATCTGGAGAATACGGTGAATGAGGCGGAAGAATGACCAATGCGACAGTGGTCTTAGGGAAGTGTGAGCCGTAGCATTGTCATGAAGCAAGTGAACTTTTTTGCCAACGGGTTCATTCCATATCGATTCTATTCAGTAATTCCGCTTAGTAGAGCTCGTATGTCGCTACTTTACATCGCAGAAAACGGTAATCATCAAATTTCTGCTTGATAGTACCGTATTCACCTTTTTCATATTAGGTTCGTCAGGCAAAATTTTATTGTTGCCTCTATCCCTTGGCTTTTTGTAAGCATCAGTCGATTCATGTTTTGTCGATAGCCCCAAAATGACCTCGAAAGTTGTTTGAATTGTGTTGCGCGGAACTCAATCTGGTTGATAGTACAGTATTCACACTTTTCGGAACAGGTTCTTCAGGCAAAGTCTACTGTTTCCACTATTCTTTGGTCTTCTAAATGTATTCGTCCATCCATGTTTCATTGACTTTGTGACCGTCGACGAAACACGGATAACTCGAAACTTGTTAAGATTGTCGCTTTGCAGTGGTCTCATCGTTACACTTGTTGTCCGGAATGAGCAGACGCGAAACCCATCGTTCTGACAGCTTACTTATACTCACTATTTCGTTTAGGATGAGACATTTTTTTGAAATCCTACTGTCTTAGCTATCTCGCTTATCTCGGAGTCTGCCAATAAGATCGAGAACTTTTGTCAAGTTAACCTCCGTGGCAACGGAACGTATATTGCCTCCAAGATCCATTCGATTTCCCCTCCGAAAACAAGAAACGAACCGATCGATAATGCACTTTTCTTATTCTCCAAAGTTTGCGGTCTTTGCCCGCTTCCGGATGTCCATTCCCTATTCCTTAACGACCCACCCTTTTATGTAACAACAGAAGAACAACAAGTTGGTCAATGAATTGATTTGAATTTTTATCTAATCATTAACTGAATTCAATATTTTTATCATTGCCTCATTATAGTCAAGGGTCTGAGAGATTTGATAAAATTGGAAACAAGTGTTTACTTTGCACGTCTACCTGTATGTGGGCGTGGGTATGTAAGAGTTGGCACTTTCATTACATTAGATATACGCTCAGCACGACCATAAAACCAACAGTAGTTGTTGGGGTTTCGTGAAATTGACGCCTAACTAGTCTACCAAGTCTACTAAGACCACGTACGACAAATTTATTGTACTAAAAAAGATAAAGTAAATCAGCAAAACAGTGCAAAATATGGATTTTCAAGGGTTTTTCTGTTACTCAATTTACACTTGCTTGGCATTTCAAGTAGCGCAGAGCACCAGTATGTTGTTGTTGTTGAATAAATTTCGCTAAAAAAACAATTCTACACTTCTTTCCTAACTAATCTTAGCGCTGGCGCACTTGAAATCCCCACTCGAGAGCCAACACAGCAGTGAGGCGAAGATAATCAACGGCACCGAGGCGCTGTGGGACGGTACGAGGTATCAGGTTTCGTTGCGTCTGACTGCGGGCGAATGGCTCTTCGGTGCTGGACACATCTGCGGCGGTGCGCTCATCTCACGGCGCACCGTGCTCACTGCAGCGCATTGCATATGGATGTGAGTGGAAAAATGTTGACCCGGAAAGTTTATAACGATTGAAATGGTGATTAACAATTTTCAGGCCCGCCAGTAATCGTTTTCGGAATGCCAGCGATTTATCGGTGGTTGTGGGAAATTTGAATCGTTATCAGCGCGATAACAATACCTTGGTGCTTGGCGTGTCGCAGATCTCGGTGCATCGCGACTATAACGCGACGAGCTACAGGAATGACGTGGCAGTGTTGCATTTGAATGCGCGTGTGCCGGCGAACTTTACACGTGCACGTGCAATACCGTTAAATGGCGACCTAAATTTGAACGCCAGCAACACCGTCTGCCATGTATCCGGCTGGGGACGCACCGAAAATGTTTGTTGCTCGAACGAATTTCGATTGTTTTTGTAATTGTAACGATATAATTGTATATCCCCGCAGGGCGGTTACTCACCGCAGCTGATGGTGGTCGATGTGGCCATTGTGAACCGGTCTCAATGCGCTACCAATTATGGCGCACTGGTGCACGATGGCATGATTTGCGCCGGCTATATGGAGGGTGGACGTGATGCTTGCGTTGGCGACTCCGGCGGTCCGTTGGTGTGTGGCGAGCAGCTGGCGGGCGTAGTGTCGTTTGGTGTAGGCTGCGCGCAGCCGGGCTTTCCGGGCGTCTACACGGACGTGGCCAGCTATGTGCCGTGGATAAACAATGTGACGAAGGCTTACGAGGATGCTGGTGGCTTGAGCGATGATGGTTTGGGTAATGGCGCGAACGGCGGTACTAACGACAGCGCTTCTTACAATGGGACTGTTAATAATAGCGGCGTCAGCATGATGAGTTGCGCACACGCACTTATTTTTGCCCTCTGCTCGCTACTCATGCGGATTTGCTAAGCGTTTAAGATATACGAATTTATATTTTATTTTGTGTGTGTGTGTGTGTGTGTGTGTATGTGTAAGCCGTTCGTATTTATGTATGTATTTTTTGCAATTGTTGTACCATTGTTTACTCTTGTATACATTTTTTCGTTTGATTTCTCATTCAAATTGCCAAGATAATGAAGTTAGCGTCAGACGTTGTCATAACACAGCCACAAAGGCACATATGCACACACACGCTTATACATATATACATATATATATTTATAATAGAGCATCGCAGTTATTTTGACCAGCCTTATCACCTTTCAAGTAAAGAGCTAGTCCATAGAAATATATATTTATGCTTTCGCTTAAATTGCACAATTACAATAGTTTTGCTCATTTAACGGTAGTTTAACCACTGAAAATTAACTAGGTAAGTATGGGGTTTAGGTGCCAGGCCTTCACTAAACTTGATGTTGTTGAAAATTGGTGCCAAGCTGCGTTAGCATTTTTATTATTTGTTGAATAGTTGGTTTAATTTAAAAAAAAAAAGTTAAGTGGTTGCCACCTGTTTAAAATTTTAAAGTAAAAAGTTGTAAGGAGAAAAAGCATCATCAAGTAATTACTGTGATAAAAGTGATTTCAGCTAAATTGCCATTAAAAATATATTTTTGTCAAGAGGTTGCCACTTATTTTAAAATTAATTTATACATATTTATATATAAATTTGTTATTATATATGGCTTATCATACTTTTACTAGACTGGAGAATTTTAAGTGTTACTTTATATTTTTGAAGAGGAGTTGCCACTTCATTATTCATACATTTCAAAATTAATTAATACATACTTATATAAAAGGCATTTTCCTTCTGTTCCTTTGGAATGAGGGCGCAAATCAGCGATATGTCGAAGAACTTCGATTTGATGCGGGTTGTGGCTAGACGTTCATACACCGGGGTGAATGCCAAGACTTGGCACCACGAATCCCACACCGAATTTGTGCTCCTTTATATGGCCACTGTAGAATATGCCACATGGCACTAGTCGACTCAGTCCTTGGGCTGTCTATTGCACTTCTTCGACGGCGGCGATGTCAGTCTTTACTTCTACGAAGACATCAAGCAGCTGGGCAGTGGCACCTTTCAAGTAACTGAAGATGAAGTCATGTGTTGAAGGAATGAGGAAAGTTCTCTTAGCGCCATTCACTGGGGAGTATTCAGAAATGATTCTTTTACATATGGCTCAAACAGCTCACGACTTTCGCTCTTAGATCAAGTATCTTATGGGTGGTCAAAAAACATCCGTTTGAAGGCGAGCTAAATTAAGAAGGCGCACCATCTCCCCCCAGTGTTTTCCAGCTGACCACAAGGGTAGAAATCTCGGCGACAAGAACAAGACTTTTTTTCTCCCCTACTTCAAGGACGTGTAATTTCAATGAACAGTGTTTGTTTTTGAAATTAATTTTGTTCACTCTTCCGTTGAAGATGATTTTTTGCAAAAACTCAGCAACTTTTAAAACGGTTACTCTCCAGTTTCTTGTTCATGGCTCCTATAGAAGCGAGGTAGTTTATTTAACAATGACAACTTTACAATGTACCGAGTTAATAATTGTAAATACTTAACCGATTGTGAAGTAAAAATCAATGTGTCGTTTATAATATTAGGTAATTGTAAATAATGTTATTAAAACTTAATTATATTTAAAAATAAGCTTCGCCGATAAAAGGTTTCTTTCTAATCACATTTGAAATGAAATTAATTTATTTTGGTATCAAGTACTTCAGAGGTTATAAAGTATATCTCGCTGTTAATTAGCATGGGCGTGTCAAAAGCAAACGTCGAGGGGAGTTGGTGTTGGTGTTTATTATTTCTGGATATGTTGGTTATAGTCGAAATTCTTTTTAAGCGTTAACTTCAGAGAAATGGCAGGGAGACTCAACATCTCTTATGGATCGACTCAACACATTTTGCTTCATATTTTGGGTATGGAATGTATCAATGCTACGAATTCAGCGAGGTCTGAAAAGAACTGAAACTTTTCCACTGATGACGAGACGATACCACGTCGAATGAGTATGAAAATGAAATTGTCCGAAAAACTATCGAATGGCGCTCCAAATATGAAACGAAACCGCAACTAAACTTAGGTGATGACACTGAATTCCATCACAGTCGAGACTTATAACAAGTGTGGGCAAAATTGGATTCAGACGAACCACGTCCACGACGGCCATCAACTGACGATCAACATGTCAATAAATAAAGGAATTGGCGCTTGAGAATCGACGAATGACAGTCAGAGATCTTATTGGCATCGTTGAAATATCGTTTGGATTAGTGAAAACCATTTTGAAATATCATTTGAGTCTTAGAAAGTGAAAGAACGATTGGTTCCAAAATCACTAAATTTTTTCGAAAAACAGCGTCACGTCTGTGAAACACTACTTTCCGACTATTATGATGTCATAAAATCTTTTATTACTGGCGAGGAGACTTGGATCTATGCTCTCGACTTAAAGAAGGAATACTATTTGACTGCTATGTGTGGTTTGCTCGAAGCTATTCGTAAAAAGAGGCTGAGATTATGGGCCGACAACTCTTGGTTTTTGCACCGCGTTCATGTACCGTCGCATACACCAGAGATTCTTCGTGAGTTTCGCCAAACTTTCAACCAATATAATAACATTTTTGTAATATAGGGGCTTAACGCCCCCCTTATCCCCTTCAGATTATCACAATACCATACTTCGAAATGTACGCATTAATAGTGAACTAATGGAGATACAGGAAATATTTATATACATATCTGAAAAATACGAATCGTAACGGTAAAAAACTGTACTGTTATGATTAGATTAAGCTACGTATATATAATGTATGCATTCATAAACGTGCTTAGATATAAAATCGCCTGGAATTTCCCTGAAAACAAACAAATATCCGCCAAAGAATTTCATAAAATTTCATTTCCAACTTTCGTGGAGGACAGAACGGATTTGACTGGCAGAGGACATAGACGTCTGCAAAATTAATACAAATTGATTTAAAATCTGAAGTGATATATTTTAGAAGTGCAAGGAGAAAGTAAAGAAAGTGTTCGAATATGTTAAAATATGTAATTATTGCGCTCGCGTTCTGTGGTGTTCTACAAATACAATTAACGGGTTAGTTAACTCAAAAAGAGATTAATACATTTAAAAA
>NW_017536852.1:474036-493760 GCF_001853355.1 Bactrocera latifrons | reverse complement strand
AAAAATCTAAAAAAAAAAAAATTAAAAAATAACAAAACAAAAAAAAAAATTGAAAAATAGTAACTAAATATTGAAATTTTCCAGCGGCAAGTGCTCCTAGCGGTAGCAAAGTGAGTTTCGAACTGGACGGTCGAATTATCAATGGCACCGTGGCGAGTTTTAATGAAACCAAACATCAAGTTTCCATACGTCGGCGTCTCAATGATGGATACTTCTTCGGCACTGGTCATCTCTGCGGCGGTTCGTTGATTAGTTCGAATGTGGTGCTCTCAGCGGCGCACTGCTTCGTGAAGTAAGTGTTTAAAACGGTACTTTAAACAATTTTCATGATAATGCCATAACGATTATTTAACTAGTTATGATATCAATAACGGCACATTCCGTCCGGACGAGGACTACATTGTGGTGATAGGCAATCTGGATCGTTACGAACGCAACAACTACACGCTCATTTTCGATATTGCGAAAATCGTCTACAATGTGAGCATTTTCAATCTGAGCACGTATGAGTCGGACATCGCTTTGGTATTTTTAAACGATTCTGTGCCAGCGAATTACACCAGAGCTCAACCAATTAAACTCAATACCAAAGAGGTGCCCGATCAAACAGTTTGCCAAGTGACCGGTTGGGGTCAAACTGAAAATGTGAGTTGATTTTTAGTTAGACAATATTTCTTATAAATTCTGTATCTCACCGTTAATCTGCAGGGCTCCTTATCGGATATTTTGCTGACTGTTGACGTGCCGATCATTAACGATACCGCCTGTGCCAATGACATGCGCTTTAGCGCCGGCCTCATCCGTGTGGGTATGCTGTGTGCGGGCTATTCGGAGGGTGAGCGTGACGCTTGTGGTGGCGATTCTGGTGGCCCACTTGTGTGCAATAACAGTTTGGCCGGCATTGTATCGTGGGGCATTGGTTGTGCACAACCCGATCTGCCAGGTGTTTACACGAATGTTTCCTATTGGTCGAAGTGGATCGACGAGCAAATCAGTGGCAATAGTAGTGATGGTACTAACACAGCCAGCACCAGTCATGTATCCGGCCTTATCGCTTTCCTGACAGTATTTTTTGTCTTTTACGCTGAATGGTTAAATGCTGATAATTTCAGTTTCAATCAAGTTCGCTACCAATCAACTTCATAAACATCAAAACACAATTAAAATGTCAATTAAATACTTAAGTTTATATAACTCGCATAATAAATAAGTAGACCGTTATTTTTTACAATGTATTTGTAAATTTGTACTTTGTTCTCAAACTGTAGCGGTACTTGTTAAAATTTATGTATCTTTCCGCTGAAAATCTTGAAAGATCAACAGTTGGAACTTGGACGTACCCAAAATAGGTGAGAGCTTGAAGTCCGGAGCACCACAAAGATAATCGAAACGCGTTTCAAGCCTTTTATAAGTATGGAGGTTACGTTTAGGAATAACAAGAATGAACAGTTCGAAACCTAGTCTGATTTTTTCGTGGAACCGAGCTGATCCATCATCTGATCAAATTTGATCCGGACTGGGTCATATCGACTGCGGCACAAACCGAATCGATAAAAAATTATTTCCTTTTTTTTCAAGTAAAGTTTGTTTAAATTTTCGATCACTCCTTGAGATATTTCGACTGGTAAAGCCTGAACCGTAGCGGGATTGTCCGTATAGACTTTAGATTTTACGCATCCTCACAAGAAAAAGTCTGACCGGCCCAAAATGTGAAGTTATCTACTCACCGAAATATACTCTCAATAAATCCATTGATTGACGCGAAGTGTGAGAAGTGACACCGTCTTGTCGAAACTAAATGTCGTCGATACCACGAGCTTCAATTTCAGGCATCAAATAGTCGGTTACCATGACGCGATAACGGTCTTCATTGACGGTTACGTTTTCATCATTTTTGAAGAAATTTGGACCGATGATTCCATCGGCCTAAAAACCACTCCATACCGTTGTTTTTTCTGGATGAAATGGAAGCTCTTGAATTTTTTCCGATTACTTTTCGTCCCAAATATGGTAATTTTGCATGTTTACATATACGTTGGGCCAGAAATGAGCCTGATCGCTGAACAAAATTTGACTGTAAACCTCAGATCTTTTTGGAAGTTTTCAAGAGCCCATAGAGCGAAGCGAAGCGCCATGACTCTTTCTTTGGATTTTGCGGTTATAGTTCTTAATAGATTAAGGGCATGGTGGTAACTATAGAGAGCTACTCCGTCTATAAAAAAATTCCATAAATTTATCTTCCCATCCTCCTCTCTCAATCATTACTCTAATCTATTAAATCAAAAATCCTCACCGCCTTAGTTACTTAGTTACAGCATCTGCGTGCATTTCAGACAATTCGTCTAATGGTTGTGTCTATAAATAAAAATAAGTAAGGGATATCCCAAACACGTACATAACATTATATGATTTATAGGCTGACGAAATATAAGCAGTGTAATCATGACAGATAAGCTATATAATCAACTGACGACAGCTGGTAAGACCAACGCAGTCGGTAAAACCAAAGCAATGGGTGAAATTTGGTGTAACAATGTTTTATTACTGCAGCGGCGTTAAGTTTATTAGGAAGAACAAGAACGTTGCATTCGAAGTGAAAGGAACCCAAATAATTTTCTAACTAAAAATTTGTCAATACTTCATTTGAAATTTGAGATTTGCGCTCAATTACACATTCGGTAGTGCGAACAAATGTGTTTTCCTCAGTTGTAAGCTAAGGGTCTTTAATAGCCTGTTAGCCATGTAAGCACCATCCCTGTATTATTACAAATATCTATCGTTAGAAATCCATTTCTGCGATCTGCGATTTCTAACTTGAATTTCCCGCCGAAATAAACACAAGAATATTATCTCGAAAATCGTAACGACGACTCATCAGATGTTGTAATTGTTCACTGAGGGGGATAGTTGGCACAAATTATGGGGTCTCCCGTTTTGAGGATTAGGCAAAGCAAACTTAAATTCCAATCCTTGGGCATGCTTTCGTCAGACCATATTCTACAAAGAAGCTGATGCATGCTTCTTATCAGTGCTCCGCCGCCGTATTTGAATAGCTCAGCCGTAAACCATCGACCCCCACCGCTTTGTTTACCTTCAGACGGGTTATTGCTAATTGAACTTCTTCATGGTGGGGCAATGAAACAACCGCTCCATCGTCATCAATTAGGGAATCGGTTTCACATCTCCTGGTGTTATGCTTTCTTATCTATGTTTGCTATTTAGCAAGTTGGAGAAGTATTCCCTCCATAATTTCAGTATGCTCTGGGCATCAGTCACTAGATCACCACTTCTGTCCTACAAGAATATGCTCCGGTTTTTAAACCTTCTGTTGGTTGCCGACACTGCATTTTTCCTTTCTTTGGGGTGTTAACCCTGGGAAGGGAAGTTTCACCTTCTCACTTTGGTTTGTCTTAAGATGGGTGTGTTTTTGGCTACTCAGAGGATACTTGGTCTAAGACCAGAAGTTGTGAGCTGTTTGAGTCATATGTAAAACAATCGTTTCTGGCCACTCCCAAGTGAATGCCGCTCAGAAACCTGTCCTCACTTGCCTGAACTTCTACACATGGCTCTGTCCTCCTACTTTTTATTAAAACTTAAGAGCTGTTGTTTTTGTTTGATGATCCATTGTGAGACTTCATGTCCGCTTAAAGGTAGACAGATCAACAACGCCTTGTAGTTTTTCAAGGAAATTTTAAACGACTAATGTTCTAATTTAGTCTTTTGAAGGAAGGAGTTCAGGTTCCTCCAAGTAAAATAATATTCTCAACCTTGTGAGGTGATCTATGGTCCTTCTAATCTGACTGCTGCATTCATTCTATAGGAGAAAATACTGCTGAATTTTTGGACCATAATGTAATCTGATATAATGCAATCTCATTAACAAGTCGTGCGGAAAAGAGGTACCATAACCCAGAGAAATTTTAGTCAAATACGAAATCACTTGACAAGGCACTATGTGCACTATGGTGGAACAATAAAAAAATAACAATTTATGAACCTAATACAGGGTAATATTGGTTGAAATCTGCTTTGCTTTGAGGGGAAATCGCTAGCGATTAGATTAAACTATTACAATATTGGAATTTTTTAATAAAAGTTACTTCCCTTCAGCAACTTAAAACTAAAGAATATTTTGTTTTCTACATTGATTGAGGACACAACAATCCTAGGGAGATTTCGCATATACGTAAAGTGTATCAACCCACGTCGATTTACGACGTTCAATAATTGGGAAATTCACAATTTATTTCGCCAGTAAAAAGATAATATGCTAAGATATATACTAATTTTACTGACACTGTGCGCTATTCTACAATTCGGAGGTGAGATATTTAAGTGTTACAAATAAAAAGTTATTAACTGAGACATATTTTATCTGCAGATGCCGCACCAAGTGTAGCTCAAATGAGTTTCGAACTAGATGGACGCATTATCAATGGCACGGCGGCGAGTTTCAATGCCACCAAGCACCAAGTTTCAATACGTCGGCGACACACTGACAGCTACTTCTTCGGCACTGGTCATCTCTGCGGCGGTTCGTTGATTAGTTCGAATGTGGTGCTCTCAGCGGCGCACTGCTTCGTGAAGTGAGTGTTTAAAACGGTACTTAAAACAACTTTCATGATAATGGCATGACGATTATTTAACTAGTTACGATATCAATAACGGCACATTCCGTTCGCATGAAGACTACATTGTGGTGATGGGCAATCTGGATCGTTACGAACGCAACAACTACACGCTCGTTTTCGATATTGCGAAAATCGTCTACAATGTGAGCATTTTCAATCTGAGCACGTATGAGTCGGACATCGCTTTGGTGTTTCTGAATGGTTCTGTACCAGCTAATTATACCAGAGCACAAACAATAACAATGAATACCCGACAAGTGGCTCATGACACGGTTTGTCAGGTCACCGGTTGGGGTGAAACTGAACAGGTGAGTTAACACGGCTCGTCTCATCGACTGCTCCATTCTCAGTATATTTAATGTATGGTTATCCTTCAGGGCCATCTATCGGATATATTGATGACTGTTGATGTGCCGATCATTAATGAAACTGTCTGCGCGAATGAAATGAGTTTTCATCCTAGTTTGATACGTGATGGTATGTTTTGCGCAGGTTATCGGCAAGGTGAGCGTGATGCTTGCGGTGGGGATTCCGGTGGTCCACTTGTATGTAACAACAGATTGACTGGTATTGTATCGTGGGGTAGATATTGTGCGCAACCCGACCTACCAGGTGTTTATACTAATGTCTCGTATTGGTCGAACTGGATCGAAGAACATACGGGTATTAGAGGTGCAGGAGGTACAGCAAGCGTCAGTTATGTATCAGGTCTTTTGACCCTTCTAACACTGAGTTTTCTACCACTTTTATGAAGTCGTAGTTCTTTCATTTGTTTTATGTGTGTTCTAATATAGTTTTTCTCTTGAGACTAGTAAACGTGTATTCGTTTTTATCAATTTTATGGCGGAGATAAAAAAAGTAGTCTCATCAATAAAATATATGTATATTAGTTTTCACTAATGGAAATGCTTCTAAAGTTGTTGAGTTCAGTACATTTTTATCAGAGACCATTTCTTCTTGGAAATATACTCAGCAGTTCGCCATTGTTTACGGCCGAGGTCCGTTCATTAATTTGAAAAAATGTAGATGTTGATTGAACTCCGGTACTATTATGTATAGACTGAGAAGATCGATATAATTGAGCCATTCATCTCAGAAAACATATCTGAAAGATTTGAAGTACTTTGAAAGTTCCAAATGAGAGGCCAATTTGAGACCATTTTTTGCAGAAATTGGGGTCTTGGGTCAGGAATAACATTTTAAAAACTAGTCAAGTGGTGTTAAATTTCGCTATTTTGGAGGCCACCCTGCAACCCCGTCGCGAAATAATACGGTCACTAAAAGTTTCCTTCAATAAATAGATTGTTTCATTGAATGTATGGCGTGTATCGCTGTCTTTTTTGAACCAAAGCTCGTCCACATGTAACATCCTCTAATTCAGGCAAGGAACAGTTCTTAATCACGGTTCTTCAACGTTCTCCACAGACTGTTATGGCCGGTTTCATTTAAAAATATCCTTTACACATAGAGACCACCAAGTTTTTGATGGCTGATCGGCTTCAATTCTTGCATGGGTTGAATTTTGTAAGTCCGCAAACCTAGACCTTTCCGCAAAATCTTCCATAAAATGCATGGGTATAGCTCCAATTGTTGCGTCGCATAGCAGATGAACTCAATCGGGCCTTTTTCGATATTCTGAAGATGCGCATTATCCCGAAGAGTAAACGTGCTACGAAATCAATCCGTGGTTTCTCAAATTACCGATTCTGCTGAACGATTAAGTTGATCGAACTGCCAAATGGTTGGGCCATTATTTTGCTAATAAATTTGTAAGGTTTGCAAATTAAAAACACTAAAACATTCTGCTGAGGAAGTGCCATTGGCGGAGCCTTCTTGGAACTTTTGGATGAACGTCACCTTACCTGAGCGCTGAATTTATTCATACCCTTCAATTTCCAGCATCCTGATGACAGCATATCGGCATAACTGCAGCGTACGGTCAACGTGCCATGCAGCTGGATCTACGCTCTACGTTATTGTGTAAGATTAGGCTATGTTCCGAAGGCCTGGAGACTGCTTTTGTGCATCCGCGAGATCTTTCTGGCCTAGAGTATAACGGAACAGATCTACTGAGCTACTTGCCCTGAGCAAAGTTCATCTTGCCGCAATCAAAGGAGTCATTGCAGGACGCTGTCCAATTCATGAGGTGTGGTTTAAAATCCTGCGGGAGGCAAGTATTCCAAATTGTATAGAGTAGGGTGAGGTGGAACCATTTTTGCAAAACTCAGGATGAAACATTTCGGTAACCTTACCTTTGGCAAAACAAAAGACATAGCCGAGACTGATATTAACCTTCTCAATAAATTTTTGAGAGGCTCAAACCGCTCGATCTGTAGGGGTCTAATGATACAGCTTTTAGGACAGCTAATAAAGTGCCAACAAATTTGCGATAAATTCAAAGCGCTCGCTCTGTAGAGGTCTTATGATCCAGTTTGTGGGAGGTGACCGACGTTCTGAGCTGTCCAAGTGAGATCCTTTTTAGAATCAACCTCTTAAGCTAAACAAATCTAAAGTGAGATTCTTCTTAGAATCACCCTCTTAAGCTAAACTAATCTAAATTGTACGCCTTCAGCGAACCAATAGACATAGCCGAAACTGACATTAGCCAATTCAATAAATTTGTAATAGGCTCAAACTGCTCGATCTGTAGGAGCGACCGGCGTTCTGGGCTGCCCAAAGGAAATCCTTCTTTGGATCGACCTTTTAAGCTAAACTAACCTAAGCTGAGTATAAATCGAGTAAAAGACCAGCTTCAAAAAAATGATTGCTTTATTTAAAATCAGATGGCTACCAAGAAAACACACGTTATTTCCTCACGACTGTCAGTTCTGGAAACAGTCTTTATTACATCCACCACATTATCGAAGCGCATATGTTATGCGCTGCTTCTGACGTCACATAACAGTTATTATTCTCAGAATCTATATATACTATATGTCTAGAGGTTTGACAAATTGAAATTTTGTTGAAATTCGAAAACAATAGGTGCTTTTATCAAAAGCAAGATTTTATCGATGGCTCATATGCTATATATTTTATTTATGAATGTACATATATTTATTGGTATTATGTTATGGGAAACGCACAAGGTCTTCTAATGGACTATATACTACATAGTATGAGTAAAGTGTTATTAAACTACAAGAGGATCAATTCCAGATAAGATCGTGCAACTAGTGTTTCAAGTATTAATATTATATATGAATTACAATATAGGCACACATACAAATACAAAAATTATATATACCGACACATATCACATTTTAATTGATATATACTAGTTGAAGTCGCCTCGGCTGATATCTCGAAGAAGTGCGTCGATTAGATTAGATAATCGGCTGTAAAGGTTATGGCTTTTGTTTAAATAAAATTTTGCTCATTTAATTGGTTTTCACTAATTTGTGCGCCGTCATAGAGAGCAGACCGACGCATTCGATTGCAAGGACACAATATTTGATTGCGGTTTCTTTTAGACAAACAGCGAGTTTCGGCAAAATGGCGGCGCAACGATTGAGAACACTTGTTTCGGCAGTTTTCTGCACTTTGTTACTGTCTCTGATATTACAGAGCGCAAGTGAGTTGACAGTATTTCTACTTGCTTGAAATTGCATTAATTGAGTTATTATTACGAGTACATTACAGCTGTTGCAATGGGCGCAAATACCGGTGCCATCGGTCTAGGCGGACGCATCATCAATGGAACTTTGGCGAGTCTAAATGCGACCAAGCACCAGGTGTCGATCAGAAGGCGTACAAATGATCGTATCTACTTTGGTGCCGGACACATTTGTGGCGGTTCGTTAATAGAGCCGAATGTGGTGCTCTCCGCAGCACATTGCTTTGTCAAGTGAGTGTGTTTTTTCGAGCGTTTAATTGCTGTTTGTAAATGTCTGGAATTTATAAATATAAAAATAATTACTTACAGTCAGGAGATCAATACGGGCATTTATCGTCCTGCTTCTGATTACGTTGTGGTTATGGGCACATTGGACCGTTATGAGCACACTAAATACACGCTGCAGTTCGATATTGCTCAGATAGTTTATGGCGTAAATCCCTTCAATTTGGCCACTTATGAGACTGATATTGCTTTGGTGTTTTTGAATGGTTCGGTGCCGGCAGGACATCCCACTGTACAGGCGATTCAAAGAGCTACAACGGAGGTAGCCGCAGGCACTGTCTGCCATGCGACGGGTTGGGGTCAAACCGAAAGGGTAAGTGATTGTTTTAAAGTTGTGGCTTCGATTTTGAAAAGTTTCGAAGCTGGATTTTGAAAAATTTCGAAATCGTAGCCGCAAATTATACTGTTGGCATTTAAATGTTAGCTTTTTGATACAATGGTAGCAAGTTGGTAGGACTGTTCTTAATTACTATGCCAAAATTAGCGTGATCTGTCAACCAGTTAGTTTATAGTAGCTGCTTAATTCGGTACACCTCGGTAGTGCGTTGCAATTTTTACAATGTATAACAATATCGCACAAAGAATTTGTCTCAAATTGTGTATTTTTAACCAAATTTCGTGTGCGGAATTGTTGCGAATGTTGGAAGAGGCTTACGTTGATTCTAAAACACAAGCCTACGTGTGGTACAAAGCCTTCAAAAATGGTCGAGTGGTCGTTGAAGACCTGCCCCGTTTTGGATGATCTTCGACCACTACAACTGATGAATATATTAAAAGGCTATGGTGCTGACAATCATTGAACTAATGTTAGAGAGATGGCAAGAGAGTTCGACATCTCTCGCGAATCCGTTCGATTTTGATGGATATTTTGAGTATGAAACGCGTTCTTGCTCGATTCATCCCGATAAAGCTGAATTTTTTTTCAAAAAAAGCGTACCGTAAACAGGTCTCTTTTGCCATGCTTGATCGTGCGAATTCCGATCCCACATTCATGGAGAGTATTATAACTGCCGACGAGATATGGGTTTTTGAGTTTGATATCCAAACAAGTCAACAAACATCGGAATTGAGGAAAAAACCGAGTCGAAACTAAGAAAACCATGCCAAAGCAGCTCAAAAATTGAGGCGATGCTCATTGTTTTTTTTTCGATATTCGTGGTTTATTCCATCATGGCCTTGTTCCGGAGAGACAGACGGTCAATGAGGAGTTCTTTCTATTCGGCCGTATTGAGTCGTTTATGTGAGAACATCCATCGAAAACTGACTGCCGGCGATGATGATGCACCATCACATCGAGCCAAGATTGTGACCAAATTTAAAGCCGAAAACGCAATAATACCATCAATCAACCACCGTATTCACCAGATTTTGCTCCGTGTGATAATTTCTTGTTCCGAAACTGAAATTACCGTTCCATGGATAAAAGATCACGACCTTGATTTGGATCGCTCAGTTTGTTTTTATTATGAAAATGATCAGTGTGCTGGCTGTCCGTCTGTATATACGTGAACTAGTCTCTCAGTTTTTGAAATACCGATTTGAAGTTTTCCATACTTCTTTTCAAGAAGCAGCTCGTTTGTCGAAACCGCCGTTTAACGCATGACTATCTGTTATACAAGATTGGCCTCAAGTGGAAAGTTTGTTTATTTGACGAAATATCTTCATGAAACTCGGCATGAGTTGGTGTTCAAGGCAACGGTGCAATCTCCGAAATAATTGTTTGGATCGAATTACTATAGGTTATGGCTGCCATACAAACACAACGATCAGAATCAAGTTCTTATAAGAAATATATTGTTTTTGTGAATTTTTCTTATTTTCTTGTGGGACATTTCGCAATAATTTACAGCTTTATTTGCTCTCTAAGCGTGACAAGAATTGTGCTGGAGAGGAGAGCGAAGTATGCGAACAGAACTATTGCTAATTTTTAATAGATTATGACTTATGCACACATATCAAACGGTGCCAATGTTTATCTTAATAACCGTTATTAATGTATATATAAATATAAACTTATACATACATACATACATATGTACATGCACAATATTTTCCGTTTAAAATTTAGACACTTTATCGCTCTATTATTGCTTTATAACTCACCTGGGCGCGGCCCATAAATTCATTTCCGCTTTTTATTTATTTATTTATTTATTTGTTTTTTTTTTTATTATTAATTGCTAACGTAAAATTTTTGGCATCTCTAACTGTTTCCGCTTTTTATTATATTTTTTTAGGGTGTATTGTCCACAAATTTACTGTCAGTTGACTTACCCATAATTGGAAGTAATCAGTGTACCGCAGACACCGACTTCGCCAGGGGTCTGATACGCGATGGCATGCTTTGCGCCGGTTATCTGCAGGGCGAGCGTGATGCTTGCGCAGGCGATTCTGGCGGTCCGCTGGTGTGTGATAATTTGTTGACCGGCATTGTGTCGTGGGGCATTGAATGTGCATTGCCACGACTGCCCGGTGTTTACACGGATGTGGCCTACTACTCCGATTGGATCGGTAATGAGTTGCAGAGCTATGTGAGTAGCATGCAGCGTGCGAATAATACGAGCAATAGCACGAGGCCGGGTAACAGCACTGGCAGCGGCAACAGGCCTGGTGGCAGCAACAGGCCAGGTGGCAGCAACAACACAGGTGGTGGCAGTTGGGGTGGCGGTGGCGGTGGTGCCATGTCGACGTTCTCTCATTCCGCCGTTATACTCGCTATGTTTGCCGCTTGGATTACAGTGATGAGCTATTTCAACTGAAATTATGACTTTTATATAATATATGAATGTGATATTCCACAAGTATTCAACGATTTTATTTATAAAACATAATTGAATAAATGCGAAGAAATGTGAATTTTTATTGGTTTGTGTTAAAATTATATTTGTTTAAATATTATCTCTTTCAAATGTTGGTCGCTGCTAGGTTTCAAATGGTCCATCTGTTAAGTCCAATTTCCGATGAGTCATTCGAGCATTTAAACTGGTAACTGGTGATTGATACACGTGATGTTTCACTCCAAGGCCTGAATCGAAGCGAGATTGTGCGCTTAGACTTTAGACTTTACATACCCCACAGGAAACGGAAAAAATCCAAATATCGCCGAGAGACGGTTACGTTCTCACCGGCATCATTTTTGGAAGAAATATAGGCCGATGACTCCACCGATCCACATGCTACACAAAATTCTTGAATCTCTTCCGGTTGCTCTTCGTCCCAAATCCGGCGAATTTGCTAGTTTGTGTACCCATTGAAACAGAAATTGGCCCCATCTCTAAACTTTTCAAGATCTCAACGTAAAATGCGCCAAGTCATTCCATATAGAACGTGAATTTTCGTAATAAAGTTGAAGGATTTGTAAACGTTGTTCAGGCGTAAATCTTTCCATGATGAAATGCCAAATAATTCTGAGCTTAATCCGACTCATGTCGTGAGTTAAAGAACTTTCCAGAACAGTCAAACATTTCACACATCCTTGATAGGGGCATTCTCTCATGTTCTTCGGCCCAGTAATGTGGTGTGCGGGATTGCGGAAATCTACCTATCGGAAGCCAATGATAAGGCTGTAGAGTTGAACTAGTGCTAAACCTTTCAGCTGTAGATCTAAGCTTTTTTTATCTGCCGAACCACTTCAGTATATTTCAAGGAGAGGCCTCTGCTATTGGTGAAACCGCGGAGTTAGACTCTAATGCATCCGCAGACAACTCTAGAATCAACATCTTCTTCAGTAAACTATCACAACCTTAATCTCGTATCGCGTATCAGCCAGAAGTCTTATGGAAAGTATGTATTATGGTGGAGAGTGTTGCTAGAACCAAGCGACTTCCCGTCTACTGAGTGCCAGCTCAGAAAAGTATCGAGGGTAATGAGATAGTGACGAGTTTGGCAACAGCGGTGTACGGCTGTCAGCTGAAAACATGGTCAACATTATTAATTCATAGGTTAATGGTATGCATTGGCAGGAGCAGGAAAAGGACAATCAAAACCCGATGGGACTGTGTACAGAAATACAGTACGGTGGATCGGAAATATACAAAGTTCCTGCTGGCTCTCTGTAGAATGGACTATAGGAACATGATTGGAATGCTGTCTGGTCATAGTTTGGTGGCGACACACGCATGCATAATGTGGCAGACAGCTCGAGAAGAGTGCAGGAAATGTCAACAGTAAGGCTCCATAGAAACAATGGATCAACTCTTGTCTGCACTTTAAGCATTTAGGGCCCCACTGTATGAGACAGTGGAAGTGGTATCATTTAGTCAGCCGCTAGTGCGGCCACAAATTCTGTTGAAATACGCGTCAAGCGTAGGCCACTTAAAACATCATTACTCCTCATGAACTTCGTAAAGGAACTACATTTGGTATGATCTAGGCAGCGAAATTTTTGATTGTACAAAGTCAAGCTGTAGTGGGTAGAGATGCAAATTGAAATTCGGTTTGCTGATTGACTTCGGTGGATAAAAGCAAAAATTTGAGGATTTT
Source organism: Bactrocera latifrons (assembly GCF_001853355.1). Lineage (NCBI taxonomy): Eukaryota > Metazoa > Arthropoda > Insecta > Diptera > Tephritidae > Bactrocera > Bactrocera latifrons. The sequence continues at coordinate 480,746 of NW_017536852.1, read as the reverse complement.
TTTTGGAAAAGTTTTCATACAATCCTTCGACCGTTCTTTGTCGACTTAAAACTTGTAGGTTTCTTCATTTATCGAATATTAACGAGGAGCTTACTAAAAACGTGTAGTGACGCAAATTTTATTATTTCCTCTAGTTATATAATGTCAATATTATGGCAGTTAGTTTTCCTTGTGATTACTGTGTCTTATTCTAGATATTGAACGATTTTGAGAATTTTTATGGTCACGTTAAAAAATATTTTATTTATGAAAAGGTCTTTCAGCCCACTGTATTAACGTAAAGAAGATATTAGACGAATCTGCTGCATATTTTTAGGCGATTATTTTGTAGAAATTTATTTATAAACATTTAAGATTGCTTGGATTGCTAATATGTCGAAGATGGCGAATTATGTTTAAGTGGTTAGTAGGTGGTCAGAATTTTTTAGTTTTTTTTTTTATTAATTTTCTCGAAGTTGTATAACTTAGAAGCATTCATTGAAAATTTGAAGTAAATCCGACAAATACTTTTCGAGCATTCGAAGCCTGCTGGAACGTTCGTGAAAAAGTTGTTTTTTTCTATAATATATTACATTATTTAAATTTTATTTATAATATCCGTCAATCAGAAGTCAACAAATTTATTAAAGTATATTAGCAGTGATACATGTGATCGTGATCGTGACAAACTTAATATAACCTGGTCAGACTAGCCTAGTTTAGGTTCGATGCTTGATCTAGAAAAATCGCTATATGTAGTCCCTTGTAAGCCATAAAGAAGAAGAAATCCTATCCAGGATAAGCGTGAGATATTTCACTGCATTCGTCGGTTGCAGACGGATGGCTCTAATTTGCGGCAGCGGTGCTACCGGGATCTTATATTTTCTATTAAATATAACCATCTCGGTTTTATTTGAGGTGATAGTGAGGCCACTTTCGACGGCTGGATTTGTTTCGACGCTGACGTACCCTTGCGCCAACTCCCACACGATACTGAATAATTTTGTTTTGACCATAATTGCGACATATTCTACATAGGCAATCACCCGGCCGCCACGATCTTCAAGTTTTTTAAGCAGGTCGTTGAAGACCAGGATCCATAGAAGAGGTGAGAGAACTCCACTTTGTGGTGTTTCTCTACTCACATTTCGTCGAGCACATGTGTTGCGCCATTCCATCACTCTGTCCTACAGAAGACTGGAAATGAGATGTTTGAGGATGGATTCAACTCCAAGACCATCCAAAGCAGTTACGACTGTTTCCAGCAGGATGGTATTGAAAACTCCCTCAGTACCAAGGAGGGTCCCATTAGCGAATTCTTTAATCTTAATGGCTTTCTCAAGCCGTGACACGATAATACGCAGGGCAATTTCCACTGACCTACCTTTACAATGAGCATTTTGTGCTCCAGATAAATGATTCTTGGAATCCGCATGTTTCGCATTGTTATAGGGCATGTTGAGATAGTTCACTGAAGGTATCTGTTTTGTGGAACAGTTCCTGACATAGCTTCACTATATATAGATTGAACACATATTTATTACTTAAAATACGAGATGTTTCAACTTTGTCCGTAAAACACTTTACAGTTTGAAGAGACCCGGTTTGACTATGTATGTCATAGATTTTAAGGAAATAAAAACCGTACATAAGAAAAGTGCTGTTCCAATAGGTGAAAATATATTTGAAGGTACATTTTGAGAGACTAAATCTTCAAGCTTATATGTTATATGACATTATTCCGCACTGCCTTACAGCGTGTAAGCATTGTAAATTATGACGACTGCTAACAGAATTATGACATTACTGACAGAATTATGAGATTACTGACAGAGGGACGATAGATTTTTGCGAATTTCCGAAATACCGGTTATTCCGTGAAATCGATAAGAAGTAGATAATCGTAAAAAAAGCGAATGCCGTTTTTTAGCCATCCTGTATAACCTGTAATCCAAAAAACATAATTTATTGCACCAGACAAGTGCAATTGTTATCAGGCAGTATTTGTAGCCGATAGTTGGATTTAATATTAAGCAATTTACTTAGAAATTTACGTCAAGGGAAAAATACATATCAACAAATATGGCCACTTCAGTATACCCAAATCCAGTCCAAATCAATAAAGTGCTTATTATTATTTTAGTAGATTTTATTGTCAAATATAGGCTGAATATTACTGAGAATGTAGATCAGAGAAATTCCGCATCAGGGGAGCTTATACTTCATAGTACATATGTTTATAAATAACCTTATCAACCCCATTGTTATCTTTATTATATTCTTTCATTTTTTTGGCAAAGCTCATTTGTTTACACCGACAAAACACGTGTGGCTGCCGAAATTGCAACGCTGCTGGGGGTAAGAATGCCTAATAATAAGAAGAGATTCAAAACACGCTATAAAAGCGAGATAAGAATACGTCAGTCAGCTTATTAGAAGAACGCAATAAATACAATTAAGTAATTATGGTATTTACAGCATACTTAGGTTTAAGAAAAATATTTTTAATTAGTTTCTGTTGCGTAGTATGTAAATATATACATATATTATATGTATGAGACTAAATGCTGGGGACTTTAGGTTATGACCGAGTCACCTATATTTTAAATTTTTATTGAAAATGTCTAATGAGTTTGTAAAGATATAATATTAAATGTAGAAAAAATGGAAGCTCATTACGAAGCTGTGTGATCATAAAATTAAAAAAAATGAGTGTTTCCTAAAAATTTAATTTCCGACTAGAAAGGATCGGTACAATCGCAACTTCAATGGTCTCGAATCGAGTACTAGTTGATAAAGTAGTCTTGGAGTCTATTCAGATAATATGCATACATTTGTATGTATGTATGTATGTATCACAACGTAGGCTTCACAATAAAAACTTTGAATGTTTTTTCTCGAAACGCTGTTTTCAGAGTCTGTGAGAAAATCTTTAACGAACAGCTGGCTTGAAATTTTCACACAACCTTCTGAGACTGTTCCTTATATGTACTATGTCAGGTAATTATCGAAAGAATACAACTTTTGACAATAATTTGCACTCTGAAATTTTTGCATAAAACGTTAATAATCACAATTTACTTAAAAGGTTTGTACGGAAAGTAATAGGACAGAATCGATTTAAAAAAAAAAATATTGAAAACTCGTTACAATTCTTTAAAAACTTTCAAATTAGGCTCCTTCTGCGCCGATGCAGCGCTGCCAGCGCGATTTCCAAGCATTAATATGCTTGCCTTTCATCGGCCTTTTCAGACAAGGAAACACAAAAGTCCGAAGATGTCACATCTGGGCTGTAGGTGGCTGCAGAAGCGTTGGGATGGCCGGCTTTGGTTAGGTATCTGTTCACAAGAAAGGTGGTGTGACGCGGGGCGTTGTCGTGGTGCAACTTACAATCGGCTGCGATGTCTTGACAATGAGCATCGTTTTCACTTTGGATTTGCTCATTTTTCCAGTCTTCATCGCCGACCTCTTCCCGGACCTCCAAAAAAAGCCTGGTGCCACCGGAACACACCATTTCTTGCTAAAGCAACATCTGTGTATGCCTACTTAATCATGTCAAACGTTGCGACAGAGACGGACAAGATGGAACATTTTTTATAACTTGGGTTATAAAAACCTCCCTTCTTTCAGACAGGTGTGCATTAACTCCGACAGCTGAGCGGCTGTACAGGTTATGAGCTCGTTGACTCTGCGCTCAAAGCTAATCAAAGAGCAGTTGCAGTATCTTCAATATTATTCTCGTTTGAGTTTTCGGTTGATGCGGAATCGCTTTGGACGTCTAGTGAGCAGAGCAAGCGCTGGTCAACAACTAGATCTTGTGCGACTGCGAGATCATTCCGGCCCAGAGTGAGCCGTAAGAGGTCATCCAAACTACTGGCTCTAGCAAAGTTTATCTCACCACGATTATAAGTATTCTGACTGGACTGCACTATAGCTTAGACGCAGTCTCGAAAAAAAAAAGCTCCAAAAAAGACTCCATTTTATTAAAGGTGGCATCATTATGATAGTCCACTAACCCATTTACTAGAAGTGATAGGAGGTTGCAATTTTATTGAAGATTTTGTTTCATCGCCTCGATCGATTCAAAACGGTTTCCAAGGAGCGAAAATTTCAGTTGGGGGAACAAGAAGAGAGCCAAATATACGGTTTGATACGATTTATCGATGGTATTCATTTTCGTTTTTGGTTTTAAATTCGATCACAATCGTACTCTTTTTGCAAAAACTTCAGTTTTATCGGGACGAGTCGAGCAAGAACTTGTTACATACCCAAAATATCCACCAAAATTATTTGGACGAACTTTAAAGAGACATCCAGCTCTCTTGCCATCTCTCTAACATTAGTCTAACGATTTTCAAGCGAAGGGGTCGAAAGTCATCCAGAACAAGACATGTCTTCAACGATCTCTGGACGTTCTTTGAAGGTATCACAGTGGGTGCTTTTTTGTCCAAAGATATTATTATAAATATTACAATGAGTGACTGAGGCTTGCTTCCGTATTGAAAATCAGAGAACCGTCCACTTTGTTCTACACCGCCTATATGGATCAGCTGTCAATTAGAAATAACTGAACCACATAAGTATAGTAAGTGCCCTCTGTATCCGAAATGACATCTACTTATGTCGCTGTCAGCTGTCATTTTTATAATAACGGAATATAAATTAATAAGCACTGGGAATAATAATATAATATCGAAATCGGAGAGGTATGTTTGTTGGTATATATGTACATATGTATGTATGTTCATAAGCATACTTATTTCAGAATATACACACATATGTATAAATAGGTAATTGATGCAATTTGCAAACTTAATGAATGAATGAATGGTGATAAGAAGTCATGACTTTTGTCAGCGCGGTGAAAGAATAAATAAAAGTAACTGTAAAAAAATAACATTCAAACGAATCAAAAACATAACAAAAAGCTAAATTAAACTGTGTGGAACTGAAAATAGCGCCACTTAAATGGGCAAAAACAAAATTGAGTTAGAGAATAAAAACAAAAACAAAACAGCAGCTTAATAACAAATTAGGTAAGCGTGATCGTGCGGTACGCTACAGCAAAGACGCATTGGCAAAAAAGTCTACACGTGTAACTACGCACATACTCGTACATATGCATACATATGTATATGCTATACAAGTATTACATAAATATTCAGTAATTTCGTTGGCAGAAAATATTTGCATAAAATTTAGCATTGTGAACGAGCACTTTGCATGCAAATCAAACGTTCTATGTTCGTTGCTTTTCGTGCTGCTTTTGTGAGTTTTGTGGAATTTTTTGCTTGCATATTAATGGGTGTGTTGTGTGGAAATATTAATATTTTAAATTGAAATGGAAAATGTGCGTTGCCAAATAGAGTCTATAGAAAAACATTGAATTTGATTTATTTAGTACCTATTTAAATAATCATTTTTTCAATTACATATATATAACATGCAGGCCTTATCAATAAGAGTGATATGATTTCTTTTCAAGAAAAAAAAAAAAAAAAAAATCAAAGACACTAATTTTTAACGAAATTCAAATGTTTTTTTTTATGTGAAGTACAATTGTTACAATTATGTGCTGAATATAGTGCTTTCAAGACTTTTTCTGCAGCAACGAATACGATTAACTTAATTTTCCAGTACTTTTTTCTCTAAATCAGGTCATATGCCATGAATAGCTTGCTTAATATTGACTTCTAAAGCTTGAAGAGCGTCTTTTTTTATAGTTAAAGACCAACGACTTCAAATAACCCCACAAGAAGTAGTCTATTATTATTAAAACGCAACTTCTTGGAGGCCATTCAATGTCACAATGCCTTGAAATAATCGATTTTCCAAACTTTTCTCGCTAAAATTAGGTTGTTGCACGTGTTGTATGGCACATAGCCCAGTCTTATTGGAACTAGATGTTGATCAAGATGAACTACTTCCAATTGCGGCCATGGCAAGCTGGTCATATTCGATCTATACCGCCCTCCATTGACAGTACCGGTGTCACCAGCTCAATTTCGAAAGATGTACAGACCGATAATTCCACTAGAGCAAAAACCGAACCTAACTATCAATTTAGGTGACTGTAACGGTCGTTCATGAATTATTTCTGCATTGTATTCACACCAGAATCGCCAGTTTTTTAATTTACCGCACCACTCAGATGATAATGAGTCTTATCGAAAAAGATAATTTTCTTAAAAAAATAGTTCAAATTTTCAAATTGTTCCAGGAGAAAACGACGTTTATGGTGATCCAATGGCTTCACTTCTTGTGCGAGTTCAAATTTATATAGATGCAAGCCCAAATATTTTCTCAAAATCCGCCAATTTGTGGTTTAAGACAATCCCATTTTTTGAGAACGTCTTGAAATTGACAAATTGTGGTCTTCAGCAACTTTTGCCTGAACTTTTTGCCATAAAATGGCAGAAGCGCACGAAAAATTTCAATTGGATAACGATTGTTGTGTTAATAAAATTGAATAATTTGGAAACATTGTTATTGCGTATATCTTTCCACGATGAAATTGTAAATAATAACATATAATTAAAAAAAAAAAATTTAAAATCAAATCAGGATCTATTAAAAATGGCCGAAACGACACTTAGAAATCATATCAGCCCTATTGGAAAACCCCGTATATAAATAAGCATTTTCAGTATAAAAAATTACTTAATTTTGAGTGTTCATTTTTTTAATTATCTGTTAAAAAATATTTGTGATTACTTACTTATATATATATT
>NW_017536852.1:465514-474001 GCF_001853355.1 Bactrocera latifrons | reverse complement strand
ATATTTTATTTACATATATATGTGTGTTCTTAATTTATTTTGTAATTAATTTATTTAAGTTTATTTATATGCGCCTCTTCATATTAACTTTTTGTTTACTTTGTTATTACTTTTTACAAGTTTTTATTGTTTTTATTGTTTTCAAAGTAACCCCTAATGTAGGGTGATAAAATTAATAATCTATAAAAATTATCGGCATTTCGCAGATTCACACAAAAAGGTTTATTATCAATAACAACAAAAAATTTCTATAAAAACAACTGTATGAAAGAACAGCGGCTCAGAACATAGCAAACAACAACAAAATCAAAGCAGCTACTTGTGCATATGCTCACCATAAAAAAAAAAGTTGTTTTTGTTGACTTCGTTGTCGCCGAACGCGGTGTGCGCATTAGGAATAAGCACAGGAGTGGACTACATTGGACAAAGTGAAGGGCGCTGATGTTACTGATAGGAAGATTTTATGTTTGAACTTGTTTGTAGACTTCTGAAGAACATTTAAGGGGTTACATGGGATTGCAAAGAATCGAATTTTTTATTGTCTTATTAAATTCTACAACATCTTTAGAATGTTGTCCTAAATTTTTAAGATGATCCGCGTAATAGTTTTGGCGATACAGCCTTGAGAACTTGTGCACTCGAGGTTTGCTGGGCTAAGTGCTCCGTCTTTGAACGGTTTTTGCTCGAAACTGTGTTTTTGAAGTCGGTTAGCAAGATTTCTTGAGAACTGCTCAACCGATCTTAATGAAATTTTACACAGGTATTAGAGCTACAATTCTTAAAGACATAGACGAAAGATTTTTTTCGAATACAACTATTAAAAAAAAATGTTAGCAAATTTTCATGGAAATTTTAATTTTTTGTAAAATCCAATTTTCAGTTGTTCTAAGTTAAGGTTTTTAACTAAAAAACGTATGTTTCACTTTATATGATTCTGTAAGGAGTTATCATGCCAACGCAGGCATATCTTTTTTCCGAGGGGTCACCGGAAATGGCGAGTGATCGTGTTTAAAATATATTTTTTCAAAAGTTTCAGAATTTCTTTGCTAGTAATGCATGTTTTTAATAATAAAAAATTCTCATAAAATAAATTTTTTATATGTGAAAAATAAATTGTTGAAAAAAGGCTGTTTTTTACCCCAGGAAACCCATTTAATCCTTTAAAGTTTCCCGTACTAGACGAATCATTTTAGAGAATGGGTCAGCAAAATAGTATATACATATATTCTCGAAAAGTTAAACTTTGAAAAAAATAATCGATTTTTTTATTTCTAGATTTGAATATTAGAATACCCCCATAAATTGTTGCGAGCAATTGAAGTTAGTGACTACAAAGTCCGCCTTGGCCCCCGACTAAATGCCAGCCAGAACCGCCCCTGTATATAAACATAACGCACACAGCCACAAACGCACATTATCTACGTAAATTCATATGTGGAGTATACATAGCCAACTTAGAAGCACGAATGTTGCTGAAAACAAATCATCACCGAAAGCCGTCGTCGCAGTCGTCGCAGTCGCCACTGTCATTGTTGTCATTTTCATTTTCATTTGTTGCTGCTGGTTTTTAGAAGTCAATCGAGAATTGTCGACACTACCAGGCGGAACATTAACGGCGCTGGAGCTCACCAAGGTGAAAAAGGAAGCGTTTTGTGCTAATAAAGTTGAACTCGTTGAACTCCGTGCTTAGCTATAGAAGGCAGCCCGTGAAAATGCATCGCAGCGAAAGTTTAAACAAACTGATGAAAGTCTTCATTTTGGCATTTTTTTGCAATGAAATGCATTCGAGTAAGTAAAATATGCAAATGCAACAACAATAATAAAGCAAATGTGCATATGTCGCTGTTAAAAAAGTTTGGTGTTTGTGTTTGCCAAGCATTCGTGCACAAGTGGTTTCTTGAAGTGGCGCTCGGAAATTGAAGTGTCGGCTTATGCCAAATAGAATCAGCGGAACTAATAGCAAAACAGAATAAATGAATAAATCTGCTTGGGTGTGCGATTGTGCATAGAACAGGGGTTATTAACCAAAAAATATAGTTGTTTGATTTTTTTGTTTTATTGATGAAATGTAATGTTATTGTGGTTACGAGTATTTCGTTATAATTTCGGCTAATTTTTAGCCACACTCCAATAATTTAGCCAATGATGCGTTACTCCATGCGCGTTGTGCTGATATTGCATAAATCGGCTGCTCATGAAAAAATGACTAAGTAGAGATTTGAGAGTTTTTAGAAAAAATTTTTTTTATTTAAAAATATTTTTTTTACAGTAAATTTTTAAATATTTTATTCTCTCTTATAAAAAAAACTACAATGTTGCCACCTGCTTAAAATATAACACACAATGAGGCTATAAAACTGAAGAGTTTTAACAACGGCTACAAAAGAAAATGTATAAAAATAAGGTTGCCACCTGTTTGAAAATTATAATTCAATAAAATANTTTGGTGAGCATACAATTGATTTTTAATAACATTTTTTTTTTTAATTTACATTAGTTTAATAATAATCATATTGTTTTTTTTTGGAGATAAAAGTATTTTTTTGAATTCGAAAATTTTGATTTTAAATATGATTTTTTTAAGCAACAAATAAAATTTATTCAGTGATTTGTGTATGTGAATGCTTTTAGTCCTCATTTTCCCAGTATTGTGTATTTTCTAGTCCAAATTTTTACATTTTCTGCTCAAAATTATAAGAAAAAACATTCTCTTCGTCTGCTTCGATGCTATAATGCTTTTTTATAGCTCTAAAGGGATTCAAAATAAATTTAACTTGATTTTGATCGTTCAGTTTGTATGACAGTTATATGCTATAGCAGTCCAATTTGAACAATATGCTCAGATATTGTCTTGTTACCTTTGACAACAATCCATTTCGAATTCCGTGCAGATAATTCGTCAAATGAAAAAAAGTTTTTCATACAACTATGTATGTCTATTAGATCAGTCAGTTGGTTTGGCAGCTATATGCTCCACTAGTCCGATCTGAACAGTTTCGTCGGAGACTGTAGTGCGGCTTTGGATTAAAATCCGTGCCAAATTTCGTGAAGATTCTTCATACAAGAACTCAGTTGTGACCTATCAATGTTTGACTGCTATAGTAGGCAAACTGCTAAAATTAGTCAGCTATGAGCAGAGACAGAGCAAATATTGTTGGTTATATTGTTTGTCAAAAAAGTCTTGCGGTATTTTATTGAATTTTCAATTGTTCATAACATTTTTTTTTTGATGACTCATGCCTAGCTCTTGACCGATGCTACGGCTGCTACTATGCCGGTCTCTTTCGACCAATTCAGCGATTTTATCGCAATTTTCGACGACAGGCGTTCCGGAGCGTGGCGCATCTTCGACCACCTCTACACCAGAACGAAAACGTTGCAACCATCGTTGTGCGGTGGAAATGGAAACTGTATTTTTTTCGATAATTTCGGGTCCATAAACTGCACAAATTTTATTGGCGGCTTGATATGCATTTTTGCCTTTATCGTAGTAGTACTGTAAAATATGCCGCATTTTCTCTTTATTTTGCTCCATGTTTGTGACGCTATAACTCACGAACGACTTAAAACAAACGACAATCAATCAAACACGTGTTAGCGCGTGAAATTAGCTTTCCAAAGAGGTATAGCATGACCCGATGCGACGAATAAAACTAGAACTACGCGCTGTCAGCGTCAACTAGCGAAAATACCGCAAGACTTTTTTGACAACCAATATTAACTAGCCATACATTTCTTCGAAACTAGTTTGAAATGTAATTTTAATCAGTTAAACAATGGCTTTTTCGTAAAAGTTATCAGGAGGCGGCTATAACCGTGTAAGCGGTGTCTACGCCAATAAAGAAGAAGAAGAAGGCTGGAGTCATACAAGGTTTTTAAATGGCAAGAAGATATTTCCATTTTTCGGTACAAAATAGAACAATTGTATACCAGTTCAATTTCATATTCACAAAACTCTCTGTTCCGATTTGGACAAAAAACACTAGTTAGGAGGCTGAAAAGGGAGTAATAAACGGGAAATACGATATAATTAAAAAAAGTCTTCTATACAAAATTTTGAAAATTTAAAAATGTATTAAATTAAGTTTAAAAAACTTTCAATTTGTACAATTTTACTTCTTTTTGGACTAGTTGAATTGGACTTAAAAATTATATTATTTCATTTAAATTCTTGTTTGCTTAAGTGTATGTATTGTATATATTTTATAAATGCGCGAATATGCTTTTGTACCTTTTAAAAATTATCAGTGTGCAATAAAAAAAAAAACACTAAGGTTAATAGTTTAAACTGTTCTATTTATAATTGCGGTTTAAGTGCTTTCCACTGTGCATATAAATATTTTCAGCTATTAATGAATTTTTTTTATGAGTAAGTGCAAACAAGGGTGGTCCTTAAATAATACATGTTTCGGCTAAACTTTGCCACGATATTCGATTGATTGATTTTCTGTGTCCGAGTTGTAAGCATAGATCCGAGACTTATCGCCCGTAATAATACGTTTCATGACATCATCAAGCATTGTTTCACAGACGCTAACGCGACGCTATTTTTCGAAAAAAATTGAGTGATTTTCGAACCAATCGTGCTTTCACTTTTCCAAATCATCTCGTCGTCTAAATCGTTTTCATTGATCCTTCCGATGTTCCAACAATGCCAGTCATATCTTCTCATTACTTTTTTATTAACAATATTAATAAATTTAATGCTAAATAAAAGCTGACATTAAAACATTGCACTCTCAAATAAAAAAAAAAATACATTATGCCCACATGTAGGCGATTTGTCTAGACTCTTTATCGTTTTTTCAATACTCCGAATGGGGTTTTTAAAACTTACCTTACAACTCATACTTGTACTTATGTATGTATGTTTCTGCAAACACTCGTGGGCACTAATTAAATTTCGCTCTCGAAAACATTAATTATTTTCATAGCTACTTGTGTGGTAATTAGAGTAATGCTATCTGATTACAGGGCAATGAAACGCGTTGTGTTATGATGTACTATATAAGTATGTATATGTATATGGTGTAATATTATATTTTGGTTTCAAAGTTCACAGAAAAAAGTGTATTGCCACATTTCTAATTAAAATGCAGACGTTTCCAAGAAAAAACTACAATATTTAATAATTTTATCATTACTTTAACCTTTTGCGTATCTATAATGCATATGATTATATTAGGGTGGGTCAAAAAGAATGAATTTCCGATAATTTTTTTTTCGTTTTGCTAAAAACTTCAAAAGAAAAGTTTTTTTTATTCAAAAAAAAAAAAAAATCAAACTTTAACCGTTACTATTTTTTTAATCGTTAATATCTTTTAAACGGTTAGGATTACGAGAAAATCGATTAACATCTGTTTTGAAGAGCATTTAATTTCTTAGAAAATCTATGAAACAAAATATTTTTTCAAGTAGTTTGAAGTGAGATAGAATTATTCTGATAATATTAATCTGATAATATGAAAAAAACTAACGGACCGTTAGGCGGAAGATCTCCTCGTTACAATTAAGAGCTCATATTTGGATAACCTTACTTATAGGTTCCTCTTAACCAATTTTTCACAGTACGTAGCGAAAAAAATATTTAGTTTCTTTTACCCACCCTAGTATATGTACATACATACATATATGTATGGTTTTTTAGTAAAAAAAATTATAGTTTTATTTATTTATTTATTTAAAAGAGAACTAATTATAAATAATTAATCCACTTGTAAGAATCAGCACTGGCTGCCAGGGCCTTCGGAAAAAAATTATAAAACCCTATTTAAATAATAAGCAAATCTCATATCTCTTTACAGTACAGAGTAAGAAATATATTTATTTTTTGACCCACCCTAGTATATGTTTATGTATATATATATATAGTTTTTTAGTAAACAAATTTATAAAACCTTATTTAAATAACAAGCAAATCTGGTTTCTCTTTAATGCCGAACCAAAAAATATATTAATTTTTTTGACCCACCCTAATACAGATCTACATAAAAAGTTTTTCAGTAAAAATATTTATGACACCCTATTTAAATAATAAGTAAATCTCATTGTTAATTTCAACTATTCCTACTCACACTTTCTAGAGATCAATGAATGCAAAAGCTACCCTGTAGGAAAATTTTAGTAATTTTTTTCAAAGTTCGTTAGTTTATAAATGTTCTAGTTTTTATTGACATAACTGTATATATCACTGATACAATAGTAATCATATTATACCAGCGTGGCGAGTTGAGTCATTTTAGTCATGTCTCCTTGTTCGTCTATTTGCACATGAATTAGCTTATGAGTTTTGAGATATGGCTTTGACATTTTGCACACGTCCTTTTCTGTCCAAGAAGCTGCTAATCTGTCAGAACTGACGATATCGGACCACAATAGGGTGTAGCTGCCATACAAACTGATCGATCAAAATCGAGATAAAATTCTTGTAGACCCTTTCATACTACAAATATAAGTACATGTGCAATGTGAAGGATTAAAGATATTTTTTTCGTGTTTTTCATTAGTTTCTATAATAATATAATAATAAGTAAATACATATTTGTTTTTAATCGCGTATAAATGCAGTGTGGCCCACCTATGGCTTCTTATCAATATTTCGGTTATCAGATGAAGGTCAAGGTTGGCTGTATGCTTGATCTTCCTCACTCGCGAAAACATGTGAATAGTATTAAAACGAAATTCTTCTTTTAATTATCAAAATGCATGGAATACAATATGTAGTGGGCTTCCAAATCAATAGTCCCCTTGACATATGTATGCATGTATGTATATATGTATATGCATACATATTCTCAATAAACTGCAGCCATATTATTTATTTGGCCATAAACGTTAAAAGCATAGCAAATGTTGCCTCGCCAATTTTATTGCTATTTGTTTTCGCTACTTAGTTCTAAGCCTTACTTTGTGTCCGACCTAAGTGGTTTCAGTTCCATGCTCGTTAATGTCTTTTAAAGTTGATGCGTGTGTTTCATGCTTCATTATGTTTACGCCGTTTTCGCAAATACACAGTTATGAGCTTTTGAAATAGTCATCATATCACTATCGCCTGATTTCTTAAAATATTTGCCTATAAGTGTACACAAACATATTCCACATTTGTGTAAATATGTATTAGTATCATGAAGTGCAGTTGTCAAGTTTATTATCAAGGAAGGCAAAAGGTTTCGAAAGAAATGCCATAAAAGTCCAAAATATAAAAGTGAATATAAAAGTCCAAGAAAACACTAAATTTATTTGTGCTATAATAAAGTGTGATAAATGTTTATAGGCTAGTGTATGTTATAAATATTAGAGATGTCCTAAAATCTGTTATATACAAATACAATACCGAACAATTTTTGTATTTTTGAAAAGTCGTATGTTTTTAAATCACTATAAAAACAGGTTTGCGTGAACTGCTAAGCTCCTAGATATCTAAAACGATTTCTATATAAGGTTGAAAGGATACAGATAGGTATTACCGCGTCTCTTTCATGCCTGCTTCGCTGCTTTTTCTGTATCTATCGTCTTTACTAATGTTCATCTGGCTCATATGAAAGTTGTTATCTGTTATTAGGCCAACAACCCTTCTGCCCTTCTCAGGCTGTGAGTAAGAATCAAGCGAAAATGTGAAAGAAAAATTGCTTTTAAATCATTCCACCTCACACTGGGCCGTCAGTCAGCCCTTTTATAATGTATTGTTTTAAGCGACTTTTGTACTTCCTGTACTGATTCAGTACCCAGACGGATAGTACTTTTGTTAATCTCATCAGAGGTCTTTAGATCTTTGGCCTAAATCTACCCCTCTTCAAGAAACCACTATATACTGCTTCTTTGCTTCTAAGGACATTCTCTCACGCAATATGATATGAGATTATTGCCTTAATTGTCGACTGCCTGACGGCGTATTTATTATTCTTTTTTCTGTTGATTCCCCTGTATATATTTTATAAATATACACTATTAGAATTTTTCTCCAAAGAATTTAAATATTTTTCAAGTAACACGCTATTTCCGACAGTGCTATAATAATATCGATCAAAAAATTTCTCTGAAAATTTGTTTTTCTAACTAAGTTTCGTGTGCGGAATCGTTGCCAATGTTGGAAAAGGCATACGGTGACTCAGTTTTATCAAAAATATAAGCCTACGAGTGGTACCAAGCCTTCAAAGATGTTCGAGAGATCGTTAAACTCCCGATGAGACCCCTTCAACGGATGAAAATATTATAAAGAGAAGGATATGGAGCCTGAAAATCGTTAAGCAACTGTTAGAGAGATGATAAGAGAGCTCGAGCTTCTTTCATTGTTTTTGGTGGATATATTTTGGGTATGAAACGCGTTCTTGCTGGACTCGTCCCGATGAAGCTGAAATTTTTTCAAAAAGAGTACCGTAAACAGGTCTCTTTGGACGTGCTTGATCATGCGAATTCCAACCCCATATTCATGGAGAGCATTACAGCTGCCGATGAGACATGGGTATATGAGGTTGACAAGCAACCAAG
>NW_017536852.1:377538-465206 GCF_001853355.1 Bactrocera latifrons | reverse complement strand
AATATATACTTTTTATAATTTTTAAATTTTGTTGAATATAAAATTATATTTTTTGGTAAAATTATCAAGTAGAGAAAATATGAAAGAATACTTATTGATACTCAAGCAAAATTTTCAATAAAAAATTCTCAAACAGTGAAAAATATGAACACCCCTAATATGTATAGAACCATAAACAGTATCGTATCAATGCAAAAGTTTGCATGCAGATAAGGAAAAAGCATGTCACTGGGCTACATACTAACTAATACTGCATACTTATGAAAACGCGAGTATATATACATACATATGTGTATACATGCACAAATTATGGCCTAGTAACTGCTTTGGGTCAACTGCTTACGTAAATCCACCAACAATTTGCGGAGTTTATCAGTAATTTTCCAAAAAGCAAGCATTGAAATCGATTATCAGTTGATCAGTAAATAGCAACGAGTATGTCTATATGTATGTAGATAGGTAACGGTATATCAGCGCAAATTTGTGCAAATTTATGTGTCGGTGCGGGCGACGCGTGCTGCTTGTCAACTGTTGACTGCGCTGTTTGAGCTTTAACGGCGTTTACGTGCCTCGAGCAACGTCGAAAAATTCTGGTTTACGCGCAGTAAACTTGAAAAAATTTGACTGTGTGTTTTATACAATTTAATATTAAGCTTGACTAATCCGACTTTCGTAATGAGTTTCAACTAATTTTTTTTTTATTTCTCGTTTTCCGCTTCTTTTTACTGTTTGTCTGCCGCACAGGTCTCACGCAGTCCAATGCCGCCGAACACCCCTTCAACGCCTACCCCAGCAGCATAAACGGCAGCGAGGCAACGTTGGAGCATGCGCAGTATCAGGCCTCCATCCGTTTGGCTATCGACGATTACATGTTCGGCGAGGGACACATTTGCGGCGGCGCAGTGATAGCACCGTCTGTGGTGTTAACCGTCGCGCATTGTGTACACAAGTAAGTTGCACGCGACGAGCGCATGGCAGCGCGTGGAAATATACGAGCGCGCTTATCATTCGATTGCTCATAAACTATTTCAATATTTATCTATAATATTTACAAGAACACCACTGTATGTATGTTTTTATGTGTATTTATGTTGTCTTTATGGCATTCTTGTAGCTACCAGACACAGACGTCGCGTCACCCGGCTGAATTGAAAGTGGTCATGGGCTCTTTGAATCGTTATCAACGTGACGAACACACGCTGGTCTACGGTGTGACCCACGTACATAGGCCACGCTCATTCAACGCACACACCTTGCGCGATAACATAGCGATCATAATGCTGGAGCGTGACATTCCATCCGCACACCCTACCGTCAAACCGATTACGCTGAGTTTGAACGCCCTGGGCGAGGCGAAGATGCGCGAAATGCTTGCCGATTACGCGGCGAAACAGCATAAGTACGTGGTGACCAGCTGGCTGGTTACCAAAGAGGTATGTATATAGATGCCGAAAGGCATTAACTTTCGGGGCTTAAATGTCCACTGTAATGTGGAAATATTTATAGAGTGTCGGTTAGGTTAGGTTAAAAAGGCGATCATAAGAAGGATCTCATACCTATAAAACCCGGTACTATATACTGATTCATAAAACCCTTATAGATCGACAAAGTGCTTTGAGTCAGTCACAAATCTGTTGAGCCGGCTAATACCAGTTTCGGCTGTGTCTTCCGAATCACCGAAGCTAAGATGAACGAGATGTCTTAGCCTCAGTCTAGCAAAGGCTGAACAATGGAGGAGAAGTGCCTGTAAGTTTCTACCTCACCCTCCTCTATACAACTTCGACAACTGGCGTCCGACAAGATTTTAAGCTTTAAAGAAAGGATGTAGTTTAGTAATAGGCTATGGTAACAGGCCGAACAATCGTCTACGGTGAACTCACTTGGGCAGCCTAGAACGTCTTTTGTGTTACCTGATAATTCAACAAAGCGTCTCGAGCCTTCAGCAATTTTCTTAGGACGTCTAATATTAATTTCGGCTATATTTCTTGTTCCTTCGAAAGTCTGACTGCCGAAATGTTTCAGAAAAAAGTTTCAACCGCGCCAATAAGCTTTCAGCGACAATTTTCAATACTTTACTGACTTTTTTGAAGACTGTTGGTCGTCGCTTTAGAGAAGAGTGGTATATACTTCTAGGACTACTTTGGTGAGAATGAAGTGTCTAATGACCACGTTTCTATCAGTATGCAATGAGTCTATTTAGCTAGAGCAAATATTAAATAGTGTTTGATACCGCTGAACTTAACCTCAATTTAATCTAGTTTAATGATTTGTTTATTAAATTCAAATTGCATTACCTCCTTTCAGCACATACCCTACACCCAGCTCATGGCATTGAATGCCACTCAGCTGAGCAATGAGCAATGTGCGGATAAATATGGACAAATCTATGGGCCAGATATGGTGTGTGTCGGTTATGTGGGAGCAAATCAGCAGGCAACTACATGCCAACAAGACGCCGGCGCACCGCTGGTGGAAAATAATCAGCTGCTGGCGCTTGCTGCCAAACAAAGTGTCGACTGTGAGACAAGCTCAGAACCGGCGCTTTTCGTCGATGTTAGTCATCATGCCAACTGGATTCTGGAGAAAGTCGGCGACGGCACCAATCGCAATAGTTCCATTTGGGGTACGCTGTTCTTCTTAATATTCACAATTTGGACGGCGCGACGCACTAAATACTTCAAGTTTTGGCTTTAAGCTGAGCTATGAATTTAACCTTAAGCTGTGTGGATGAAATTTAATTTTAACTATATTTCCGTTTGAATATAGTAGTTTAAGATGAACTGAATTAAGGCTGAACTTTTTCAAGAAATATTTTTTATATATGTATATATGCATATTTTGTTGTACATAAAATGCATTTCAAAAATGTAGTTGGATTGGAGAAGTGTATACATATATAGTGGGCACGAACCTATGTAACCTCAAAATATGTAGCTCTAAGTTTATATAATAAAGCTGGATTTATTAGTTAACAAACATTATATTTGTTGCATTTGTGATAGTTTTAGTAATGAATTATTTTTTGTAAAAATGTATAGCAAATAATTATAATGGAATGAATTAAAATAAATGTGAATTCTAATTGAAAAAAAAAAAACTTGAACACGTTAATTTCTTTTAATTTCGTTAAGCATTTTTATTAGCGTAAATTTTTTTTAAATATTATTAATTTACATTAATTATTAATTTTAAATAGATGGCAACACTGTTTTAATTTTTATTAATTATAAATCTGTTAAAAGCTCTTTATTTTAAGTCCATATTCTAAAAAATCGTTTCGCTCATGATTATTAATTTTTTTAGGTGGCAACCCTTTTTAATTTTTTTTGTTGTAAATCGGTTAAAATTTCTATGTTTCAAACCCATGTTCTAAAAATTTGTTTCACTCATGACTTTTCTTCGTAATTTTTTTTAAATGGCAACCCTTTTGTGAAAAATTATGTTCTGCTATAAGCTTTTTAAGTCCAAAAACACAAATTAAATGTTGTATTTCATGTTTACAATATTATTTCAATTAAAAAAATTCTAAATGGGTGGCAACTTTGTGGATTAACGATTTAACAATTTGTGTATTAACGAGTTATTAAAATGTGCTCTGCCAACATTGTTGTGAAAAAGAAAGAAAACTGCAGCCATTACACTAAATACTCCATTATTATTTCACTTCTTTTTAATATTGTGAAATATTTTTATAATTATTTGTGTGACATACATACATATGTATGTTGAATGAATTGCTATATGAAACTATTGATTCTATTGAAAATATTTCTGTATAATTGACTTATTTTATTTGAATACATTTTTTATTTATATGGAACAGGTGGCAATCCTTCTAAACATAACTGCATAAATTTTTTTTCACCTTATTTAATAATAATAATAGAACCAAATTATAAAATGAATTTTTTTGTATTAATTTACATCCATTAAATTTTTTTAAATAGGTGGCAACCTCCTTCACAATCTTTTAACTGTAAATTTGTTCAAATATCTTTATTTCAAACCAATGTTCTAAAACTTCTTTTCACTCATAAAATTTATTACATTAGTTATTTAGGTGGCAACCCTTCTAAAAAGTTTCTGCTTAAAATCTATTTTAAACTTATTTAGTTGAATGCTCAATTACAGAAATTCTTTTATTTTTGAACTTACATAAATTAATAATTTCTAAAAGGTGGCAACCATTTTTTGATTTTTTTTATTACAAACATTTGAAAACTTCTTTGTTTTATATTTTAAATTTTCATTTATGTCATAATTTTTATTGAATGAAAGTTTTGAATAGGCTTTATTAAACACAAAACACATTTTAAAGTTTTGTTCTATGTTTATCATTTTATTTACTTTGTTTAACATAATTGTTGTAATAGGTGGCAACTTTGTAATATTTTGTTTTAATAATTCGAGTTTTAAAAATCTGCTCCTCCAACACAATTTTATGGAAAAAAGAGAATTAAACACTGTAGCCATTACATTTAGCCTAAAAGTAGGCAACGAAATATTTATTTATACAAAATTGAAGACTGAAGAATTCACATGTATATACTTAGGTTTATGTATATTTTATGTGAGTAAAATACCGGATAACTTGTCCAAACGAATAATGCAATTTTCAAATTATTTTATATATTTATTATACATATGTGTATAAAATATATAAATACATAAAAGAAAAATCTTGTTTTAAGTTCAGCAGATCGAGAAGACTGCATGAAATGTCTAGAGCAGGGCACCAGGAAACCAACGGAGCATCTCTTGTGCCCTTGTCCCTTATTGGCAAGACTACTACGCTGAAAGTATCTGGAGTCTCCACGGTATGATGCACTGAAGTCAAGCGCAGGTATCCTTAAGGATGACTACAACTGAACTCCATTTGGTATCGCAAAGGACCACAATTAGTCTATGCGTGGCTCATTGACTTACCAGACTAATTTAACCTGACCTAACCTAAAAAAGTTCAAGGCTTGATTGCTTCCTTGACATAAGTAATAATATAAAAAATTCATTGACTTCCTCGGATTTGTAATATGGTGCTCAGCTAAAATTAATCCTACCTTAAGGGTGCGATTAAATTCTCTCTCTTCAGCAAAATATTTTTTAAAGTAAGCTCTTTGGAAAACACGGAAGTTTGAGACTCTTCAGATCAGATTGCTTTATGCTTTTTTTTATAGACTATGACAATAAAAGTAAAAAATAAAGCTCTGTCATATATTTTGATAAATTTACGCTTTCCCTATAAGAGAGTCATACCAACTTTAATCAGTATATTAGCCATATGTTCACTTTCAAGGATTTATGTCGGCGTGCTTTCCTAATATTAACATACGGCCTACTTCAAACCTAGTTTGGTAGATACAAAATAGAACTTTTAGTCACGCCTAACTTCCACTTTTGGATTTCCTACAAGAGATTATCTTAATTTTTCTGTTTTCTGTTAAAAATAAATGCACATAGTGAGTATAAAATACTTTAATAAATGTTTACGGTTTTGGTTATGAGGTAGAAGTTCAAAAGTCTAATTTTGTTTGCAGAACGGTGACTAATATACTTATTCTAATGCATATTTACACACATATAAGCATACAATATAAGTACTCGTATATTACAAAGCATTATTTGGTAATTAAGCGAGAAAAATGCTGCAAAGTTCGACACGATTTTCACTTGTTAACGTCAAAGTTTTTACTGACTTCAACTTTGCTATATTTTTAGAGATAAATGTACATATTACTACAATATAAGGCTATCCAGTAGGAAAATTTCGCTGTGGCAAAGTTATGTGGTGGAGCATGTATAGTAGGCAGTTTGAAAGCTACTTAACAAAAGAATATGAGTACATAAAAATAACATAAAATAGGTTCAAACCCAAAAATTTCGAAACGCTACTTCATTTTGTACGCTCGACTTAATCGGAGAGCACAAAGTGCGCTACAGATTGGCTAATCGATTTTAATACTTTCTATTGTTGCCACTTATTTGAAAATTTTAACCAAAGACATTTTTTTATTGATCGGTACTATAATTGTTAAAAAAATTCAGCGTTGCCAGCTGTTTGATTTTTTTTAAATTATAAAATTATTCGACAGGGGATTACTAAAAACTGAAGCGGATAAAATGAAAAAAAAAGAGTTGCCACCTATCTAAAATTTTAATTTAATAAATTTGAAAAATTTAAGAATTACATAGTACATATGTCTTCAATATTGGTACCCAACAAAACGGTTCACGGTAAATTTGAGCCAGGTTGCCACCTGTTTGAAAAATCTTATAACGCCCTCTCTAATAAATTTTAAGTATTTTAAACTAAAAAATGTACAAGAGAATAGTAGAAATGTACACAAAAGGCAAATAAAATTTTAGCGGGATTTTCAATTTTAAAGACTAAGTATGTAACCTTCCACAAAGTAAAGAGTATAAAACTAAACAAAATTGCGAAGCAGTAA
This sequence comes from Bactrocera latifrons, assembly GCF_001853355.1. Classification (NCBI taxonomy): domain Eukaryota; kingdom Metazoa; phylum Arthropoda; class Insecta; order Diptera; family Tephritidae; genus Bactrocera; species Bactrocera latifrons. The sequence continues at coordinate 458,760 of NW_017536852.1, read as the reverse complement.
ACTTCTTTCAGGTGTGACCGTCGTTTTTTAAATTTTAAACATAAAATTATAACCTTCCACAAAGTAAATAGAGCAAAACTAAAAAAATGCGAGAGTTGCCACCTGTTTACAATTTTATGTCATAAATCTAAGATGATAAGTGAATTATGGATACAATATTGGTACCAAACAGAATAGTTCACAGCTGAAAATAAATTTGAGTAAGGTTGCCACCTGTTTAAAAATGTTTATACTGCTCCTTTTAATATTTTTTAAATATAAAGCAAAAAAGTAGTTGGGTATTTTACATTCGCTCTGTCTAATAATTTCTAAGTATAAAGTAAAAAACCATTTTTGGACATTGCCACCTGTTTAAAAAATTTGTTTTCCATAAATTTATTAGACTAACGGGTTATGCACCAAAGTGTAGGCACCAAACAAAAGAGAACAGTATTTCAATTTATACTAACTTCGAAAGCGGTTGAAACCTATTTAAAATTTTGTATCCCTCTCTAACTCATCAATCTCAAAATTCTATGCGCAGTAAAAAAAGTATACAATAGTTAGTAAGACAGTAAAAAAATTATGGAGATGTTGCCATCTATGTATGTATTCGAATTTATTATTCAATGTACCCAAAAAGAGATAAAATTATTACAGTTAAAAATGGAAAAAAAGGTTGCCACCTGTTAATGTGTAGTAATATTTATAAATTGCAAGGACATAAATACAGTTGCTAGCAATAAATCAGAGATTACGCACTTTCATGAGATTGATCCTGGAGTCCAATGTTTAAGTCATCATCTTTACATTAATAGTAAATGACATTACCAACGCGAATATTTCCTATTGGGTGCAGAAATGTACATACATACATTAAATTGCATATATGTATACAGACATTCACACATAGCATTATGTTGGCAGCATGTTATGTGTTAATTACCCATTAACATGACCATAATTATGGTCAAAAACAATTATTTTAACAAGGTATATTGGCAGGCATGCACACACACCCACGCATTTTCATATACATACATACTTATATGAATATTTACAAATGTATATATACATACATGTTATGTACACTTGTAATAATTACAAAAGTTTTTTTGTGAAAATTCGTCTTTGAAGTGTGCAAAGTGTGGGAGAGCCTCGCTATGTGCGTGGATTGAGTCTGAAAAGTCATTTTATGTAAATATATAAAAATAAATGCAAATATATACATACATATGTAAAGATGTGTGTTTGTAAGCTACTTTTGCGTAATTGACGAAAATTGCATTATTTTTATGGCTAATAAAATTTTAACATTGCATTTGGCAGCCGACAGCAATAATTGAGATTTTCAACGTGCTCGTTTAATTCGAGGTTACGCGTGAAAATTAGCGATTTTCAAATGGATTTTGTTGAAATTTTAAAAATTAAAATTTTTTCGATTTCAAAAATCATTTGGCGTGTTAATGAAATAACATTTGAATATCTAGCATAAAATTTTCACATATAACCAAGATATAACCATTTTATAAGTAATATGTAACCATTTTATAACTAATATGTAACCATTTTATAACTAATATGTAACCATTTTATAACCAGTATATAACCATTTTATAACCAAAACTAAAATTTTTTTTTCAGTATGAGTGGTTTCTATTCTAACTTTTTTTTAAATGAAGATTGGTCTGGTTAATATGATATTTTAAAGCATTTTAGAGAGTATCAGGGCTCTTATTAATATTCTCTGCGAATTGTGGCAATTTTGTTTCAAAACGAATAACGGAAATGGAGTCACTTTAAACTAATTAATGTAAAAGTATTCCATTCAACCAAACCTTTCCGCATACTTTATATAAATATACATAAATGTAGACATATACAAATATATATATACATACAACCATATAATTAAAACACACTTAAATTTTTTTTTGGAAATTTATGTTCATCGATTTGAAATATGTATTTGTTTTTGGTGTAACGGTACATTAGCGCTGTGGGCAGTTTCGTTATGATGCCGAAGAACTCATAAATCTAATTTATGGCCGCAATTATGTGCACATGTGTTCCTAGGTACATACATATGTATGTGTGTATAAATTTATATGTGCCTTTGAGTATCGGGTATGTTGTTGACGATTCGAAGGGGTCGCATTGACTGAGTGCCAGTTCTAATGTCCATAATGGCATGTGCCATTGATTTTTACCGACTGAATCGACGAGTGATGAGGTGGGTTTAGTTAAATTTTGTTTAGTCGATGTGTTTAAAATTAAAAGTTTACAATATTTATGGAAATTTTAGACAAAAATGCATTAAAGTTGTCGATTTAGTTTATATGTATTTTTTTATGTTCAGATAGAAGGTGAATTTTGGAAGGTGGTTTGTATAGAATTAAGGTGTGTAATAATTTATTTTATTGTAAAAACTTCTTGAAAGGCACCCTTTATTAATATTGAAAAAAATATGAAAACGTGATGTTCACGAATGGCAAGTAATTATAATATCAAGGAAACTACGAGATGACAATCATTTAGAAAAAGGCATTAAATTTGAACACTGTTGGGTAAAAAGTAAGAATTATAAAATATTGTTTTTTCATACTCAAATCAGAGAATTTCTTGAATTATCTCACACAAAGGATCGGTTGATAGCTCTTTCGCGTCATCAAGCTCATGCTTGAATAGTTAAAATTCATGGAAAATTGTGCGATGCAATGGATCGATTTATGGCCCATTCGCTTCTTCAAGCCTATGCTTGAATGGTCGAGAATTATGGAAAATTTTATACTCATTCTTATATCATAGAATTTGTTAAATTATCCCACAAACAAATCGGTTGATAGCTCATTCGCGCCTTAAAGCCAATGTTTGAATGGTCAAAAGTTATTAAAAATTATTCTTTCATCCTCAAATCAGAGAATTTGTTAAATTATCTAACGAAATAATCGCATGATAGGTCAATCGTTTCTTCAATCCCACGCTTGAATGGACAAAATTCTAAGAAAATTATATTATATTAATTAAATCAGATAATTTGTTGAATTATCCCATATTCCCATTGAATGGTCAAAAGTTATACAGAAATGAAAAAAATTGTTGAATTTCCTGGAAAAGTGTTCCCCGGTCTTAAAACCTCTGTTGGCCAGCTTGTCAAGCTTTTAGCTGTTCTTTCCCTTATAGCAACTTGCTGATGGGTGGTCTTAGAAAACAGGAGTGCAAGTCGAACAGAAAAACGTTCGGCTTGTCGGTGTTGTGATTGCAGCTTCTCGACGTCGAACCTTCCTTACATTTGTTGATGTGCGTTCTTTGCTGCACAGAGGCGGATGTACGTTTGCTGCAACAAGACAATGGTCCGGGTCAATGCAAGAGTCTCGGAGCGTACAACGTTAAAAACATTAGAGATGTGGCTTTCATCTGTCACAACATGGTCCATATGGTCGGTGGCATTTCGAACCGGAGACAGCCAGATGGCTGAATTTTGCTATACTGGAATCTAGTATTACAGAAAACCATATTTCGGGCCCCGGCGAATTCGATCAGCCTTAACTCCTTTGGGGATGTTTCATCATGGAGGCTGCATTTACCGATCGATGTACCAAAGATACCTTCTTTGTCTACCCTGGCGTTAAAGTCATCAAACACGATTTTTATATCTTAGCGGAGACAACCTTCATAGCTGTGCTGCAAGCAATCATAAAAAACATCTTTGATCACATCGTCTTTCTCTTCCATGGGGTCGTGGGCGCAGATCAGCGGTATTCTGAAGAACTTCACTTTGTTGCTTGTGGCTAGACGTTTATCCACTTGGATGAATGCAGGACTCGCGGGTGGAGTTTCTCTAACACCACCAAACCAACACCGACAACTGTAGTATATGAAACAAGGTCCTACTAGGCTCACTCCTAGTCCCGTCCATTGGATTTCTTGGACGGCGGTGGTGTCAGTGTTTACTCTTACGAGGTCAGCAACCAGCTGGACAGAATTCCCAATTAATGGACTGGACATTGATGATGCATGTAGTTAAATCATTATCCTTAACACGTTATGTTTAAGAATGGAGTTATGTGTAGAAGTTCACGCAAGTGAGGAAAGTTCTTTGGCTGCCATTCATTTGAGAGTGATCAGAAACGATTAATTTACATATGGCTCAAATAGCTCCGGTCTTAGACCAAGTATCCTGGCTTCCAGTGGTTTTCGGAAAAGGCAAAAGAACAGCGAAAAGTTAGGAAAACTGGCCGACAGGGGTAATATTCGAAAATTCAACGAAAGGATGCAGCGATTAATAGAAGGTTTCGAGACCGGTGTATATTCTTGTAGAAACCACAGAGGTGATCTGTTGACTGATGCCCATTGCGCACTAAAATTGTGGAGGGAACACTTCTCCAGGAAATTCAAAAAATCCTCTGATGTTCTTTGTGAGAGCACAATTTTGTATAACTTTTGGTCATTCAATCATGTTCTTAAAATATGTAATAAGCCAAAAAACATCCGTTTGAAGGCGTGTTAATGTTGGAAGGTGAAACATCCTTCCCCAGGGTTGTGCGCTGGGTTTAGAATCCGCCACTTAAAAAACACTGCCAATAAAAATTAGAAAATAGCATCGGATGATAGACTCAGCTTTTACAATTTAGAGCACCCTGTAAAACAATCTAATTATGTTAATAAGTATTATTTAAAGTACTCTCTTTTAAACTTCTGTTTCTAATTTGTGTATAGTTTGTGTAAGTTTGTGAACTTCGCCATCGTCTTAAAGAAGTGTAAAGAATAAAGCAAATTATTCAAAAAATACAACCACTCTTATATGTATACATAAAAGTTTAATGTGTGGCATATCTTTAAGATACTTCATCAAAAAGATTTAATAGACAAACCTTGTAGAATTTATGACATGTCATGTCCAGTGATGCCAAAAGACCAACCAGAGATCACACACATAAAGATTTGATAAAATAAATTTGTACAAAAAAGTTTTATTTTTATAACGCGCTTTACACAAATTTGTATAAAGATGCCACCCACGCAAAATAGATAGGTGTTGTGCAGCAATATGTAATGCCAGGCATGCTATGTGATGCTACGCTGTGCTAAGTAAGCTCCTGCATGGGATGACAATCAATTTGGCAAACACTTCTGATGTAAGTATGTGTTTGTGTATGAATTGTAAGCATCCGGCGGATGTTTCGTCAGTGACACTCGTTTTTTATATGCACACTCGCTACATTTATAAATGTATAGAGCAGAACAGATACACGTACCTATATGTAAATATGTTTATATATCAATTTATGTGTGTGTTTCATAAATCCACGGCATATATTATAATTTTATTCGCTTTGAAATCAGGCAAATAGGCTTTGTGGCTAAAAGAGATTTGTATACATACATACACTTATGTACATAAGCATTTTCATGCAACTGTAGTAATTTTTATGTAGAAGTATGCTGGATCCTCGATACGCACGCTTGGCACATAAATTTTCTGCAATGTCTGCCAACAGACACATATACATATTTACGTACTGAAGTATGAATCTTTGTAAATATGTATGCATATCTGTTTGTATATTAAAGTATATGTGCTTCGATTTGCTTATACAAAGTTAATCACTTCAGCTTTGAAGTGCAGCAGCGTGGAGATTTATGATTTTTTTCTATCGAAATGAAGCAAGCTACTCAAACTACTCAGTTGTCTTGGATCACCAAGAGAACTCCCACCAGGCCTTCTGATACATATCTACACATTTACATATATACATATGTATGTATATGTAAATATTTATGTAGCCGCTAGCGCAAATATCCATTTCACTTGCCAAAAAGCGAGTGTCTTTTTGCCAGTCCATTGAACCACAATCAATTGTCTGTCAAGCAAATGTTTCATAATGCCGTTTCGGATGTTGTCAATGCAACTCTGTGCTTATGCCAAATGTGCTTTTCTTTCGCCTTTATGCTTTTCTAAATACTGCTATAGCTTGCTCGTCAATTATTTGGACATTTTGGGCTGTCTTTTGATTTCTTATAAATATCAGTATGTAGTATAATAGTGTATGGTTCACTATATAGTACATACTCATGTATATATTCAAAGTCATGTGATTCCCTGCTATTTTGACATTTATCGAGTTTATTTTTAAGCTGAAACAACAAGTAGTGACATAAGGCATTTAAGACTTAAGCAATTTAGTATGTTTCTATTTTTCTCAAAACTCTCCAGACTCGCTGGTCGTCTTTGTATGAAGGTCTTTATCAGCGCAGACATATTTTATGTTGTTTGCTGACAATTCAGATGTTTATGTACGAGTATATAGGTCAGAGAGGGAAAACATGTTTGTGGTATTTCGAATATTTTTACAGCAATATATATTTTGAAGCAATACAAATGATTCAGCCGGTTTACGTGGGCTTATTGGAAAATCGATTTAGAGACCATATTGAAAGTTCGATTTGAAAATATTAGAGAACTTTATACTTTCCAGAGATGAGACGTTTTTCTTTGTCTATTGCAATAACTACAATTTTAATATTTATAATGCCCTCTTTACATTTAATACCAAAAAATAATAAGAAATACTAGCGATCCACTCAGTTAACTATCAGATCCAGTAAAGTAGACACGGCTGTGCGCGAAACGTGAATTAAAGCTCACCAAAACGTAGAATGTCCCAAGAATCAAGAGTGTTTGTGACCAATATCTTGGGCCTCCGCAATTCATCAAATTAGCTTTAGTTATTTTCAACAAGTTGCTATAAATATGCTGTCCACAAACATGTTGCTGGAAAACATGTTGTTAGTGACTACAGCTGTTCGGTATTTCCTGCGTAACACATACATACTCAACTCACTCTCTCTTTCATATACTGATGGATATGCTAGAGGAAAAGCTAGCAGTGAGTGGCAAAGCTCAAAGACGATGGCAGCATGCCATAAAATGCCGCTGAAAATAACGAGAAAACAATTGAACAGTTGCCGGCAATCATGACGTAACCCAGCGAGCAATTAGCTGTGATTGGGGTAAATTTTGATGGACAAGAAACATAAGCTGAATGCCTCGTGCATCATGAGTTCTTGTCGTACGACCCGGTCAATAAAGAATATTACCTACAAGCAATGCCTGGGTATATGGAAGAACAAAAATTGGCTTTTGCGCTATGACAAAACCCCTGCCCACGAAACGGGGTTTGCTAGCGAATATTTGGTCAAGGCGCCAAGCCTCCCGCGTGAGGTACAAGAGCACCTAAATACGGTGGTATTCCTCATCCAAAGAGCGCTGGGACCACAGACATGGGGACCTGAATTTTTATCTGATCCAAATCCTTAGTGGACATGTGTACTTTAGAAGCTACCTTCACTGTTTCTACAATGATACTAGTCCATTCATCATGACAAAACTGAGACATTTTTTTAACAGATTAGGCGTCCGTCAGTCTGCACAATAAAGGAAAGTAACAGTGGTTTAGTCTAGTGAGAGAGTCTTGAGTTGCCAGTATGAGGTTTATCGCATTAAAGTTCGGCACTACGGCTTTCGAGTCTTCCCCCTACAATAAAAACAAAAAAGTGTCCTGTATTTCTCTTTACTTTTGTTTAGTCCTAAAACTGAAGAGGCGCATGAAAGGACGACACTACGCTACGATTCAGGAGATGAAACTCCATCGAAGGAGGAGCCAAACAAAATTATAAAAAAATACTTTTTTTTTTAAGTTTAAGAAGATTTAGAAAAAAGCTGGAAGTAGTGCAATATATCTGGGGGTGATTACTTTGAAGGGGGGTTGGAGCCATGCATAGAAGTTCACGTCAGTGACGAAAACTCTCTGAGTGCCATTCACTTTTGAGTGGTTAGAAGAGATATGGCTCAAGCAGCTCACATCTTTCGGTTTAGACCGAGTATTCTTTGGGTAACCAAAAAACATCCGTTTGAAGGCGAGCTAAAGTGAGAAGGCGAAACATTCCTCCCCAGGGTTGTGCGATGGGTTTGGGACCCGCCACGTAAAAACATCCCCAGTGAAACAACCAATAAAGAAGAAGACGATTGAATACTTTGAAAGGAATAAAATTATTCACGAATCCTTGCACACTTTCGTACATATATATGAATGTATATCATTTTATATTCTCGAAATAGAATTTTTGTAGCTTCGGTAATTTCTTCAATAACGCTCACTGGGTATAAATGCGGCGTACAAAGCTGCGCGGCAAACGCCAAAGTTGCACGAGGCGCACGAAGTTTGCGGCGACAGCAGACGAGCGCACACAGCAACAGTTGGAAAATAGACATGTGTGTACGTTTATGTCGTCGCGTCAAAGGGAAGCGCTGCAGTCACTGCAGAGAGCTACACTGCTGTGTGCGCTCTGGTGGGTGCGTGTGCAGCGCCGCTGTCGGCGCAGCGATGGCTACGGAAGGCAAAGCGCTGCAGCACAGATTCATTCTGAAGTTGCGTCTCGTGGTGCACGGTCGAGTTTGCGGCAACGTCTGCAATCGGTGGCGATAATTCAACGTTACTTGCGACATACAGACAGACATACATAGCAGTACCATATATAAGTGTATGTGTGTGTGCGATTTATTTTTTAATTTAACGCGTGAACTGACGATCAAAACAATCGAAGGCGCGCTGCAAGGTGATGCCTGTGTACTAAATATATTGAAATTTATGCGCACAACAAACCAATACAGACTCACATTTAAACGCATATTGATGGATGCGCCTGCGAAATGCAAGTGTTTGTGCGATTTGTGTTACCGTTTGGCGAATTGAAATGAAATTTCGCAGCAAAAATTTGGCCGCCAAGTGGCAGTTGTGTGTGGGTTTGGGCGCCCCGTAAAATCACCGCAAAACTTGGCAGAAACCGAATTTTATTTTATGCCTAATGTAGTAAATGGGTGAAACTCATATGCATATGCGGCCAAAGCCATCAATGTGTTAGTGCGCATATATATATATATACTGTGTGCGTGTGTGTGTGCGTGCAGTGTCTGCTGTGTTTCGCGTTCGAGGAAACTGCGCGTTCACTTTTCAGTTTTCCCCACTTTCGGCGCGGTGTTGTTGTTATTACTGTTGTTTTTGCTTCTTTTTCGTGCTTCATCTATAATTGCTGTTTTGGCTACGCAATTCTCCACAACATTTATTTTACTTACGTTGAAGTGATTTCATTTTGGAGGTCTGCGCGCGCTCGTGCCGCGCGGCAGTCGGTCGGCCACACCGCCCATTCACCCAACCGTCAGCGCGTCCGTTGCGCCGTTCAAGTTTAAAAATAGTTTTCGAAAACTCGCGTCGAATACGCACGAGCCAAGGGGAAAATCTTGTGAAAACTTGTGTATATAGCGGCAGCATTGGTAGAAGAAGAAGCAGCAGAACGTGCGCCGAGAAAAGCACTTTATGTCTACAGCTTCTCAGATTCTTGATTTTTTACTACTTCGTGTTAGTTTCCACGCGTTTTGTTGTTGTTTTGTGTTTTGAATTCTGAATTTTGTCAACGCGTACGCGTTGCGGCGTCTTCAAGACGCGCGGCAGTGACGATTTTTCAATCTCCGTGCTTTTTTCGTGCATTCATTGTGTATACTTTGCAGGTCTTGAGATTCCCCCTCTACGCGCTCGCACAACTGTGAAATTTCAAATCAATTTTGAAATAGTTTCTGTATAAAACAAAACACAACCGAAACTGAAATTCGTATACGTGGGTAGTGAGTGTGTGTGCGCAATGTTTGCCGTGCACTGAGTGGCAGTTTTCCGGTGCTCTAGAAGAATTGTGCAAAAAAAGAAGAAATATTGAGTAATAATATCGCGCAAAATGAAACTTTGGAAGGCAAAGAAGCCGATTAGTTGCGTGCCCGGCAAATCGGTCGCGCTAAAGAATGAGGATAAACTGGATGGTGGCAATAACAGTGGTGGCATACCGTTAACGCCGATTGTTTCGGGTGAGTTGCGTCTAGTTTTGATTCAAAGTGTGACTATATATTGTCATTTAATATCTTATAATGACGATTCAGTATATATTACTTATGATTCGATTCGAAACTGGAGAGTGTAAATTTCAATAAATTTCCTTTCCTTCTTAAATTGTTTAGCAATCATTATTTTATGCAAACCCAATGCTCTGAGCGAGTAGCAGAGAATAACTGCTATACAATTGGATAACACAACCCATATTTTCTATCGTCTCTTTAAAATATTTTAATTCCAATATTATAGCAAACATTTTGATTATAATCATCCTCACAAGCGATTTGAGATATCTTATATATTGTCCACATGCCAAAAATTCCTTAAAAAGCATGCTACTTCACATATACCGGTATTTCTTACAACTTTAAGAACGTATGTTGTAAAACTAGGCAGTGAGTATGACAATTATGTTTACTATGTATAGCAAAAAATAGTAAGACTTTGTTGATAATTCTTAGTCTATTCGTCAATATCTATGTCGTCCCCCTTAAGTAATCGTATTTGGCCATAATACACTTGTGCTAACTTTTAACTGTTGTTAAAGTCAACTTCCGAAATACATTTCAGTGCGCGTAGCGATTCACGTTTAATGACTTCAATTGACTGAAAGCGGTTTCCCTGGAGCGGCCGTTTGAGTTTGCTGAATAGCCAAGTCGCACGGAGCTAAATCATCCGAGTACGGTGGCTGCGGCCTTATATTGTTTGAAAATTTAGTGGTTGAAAATTTAGTGTGTTATCGGCGCATAATTCCGGCCTCTTTTTATACTCTCGCAACAAAGTTGCTAAAGAAAGTATTATAGTTTTGTTCACATAACGGTTGTTTGTAAGTCCTAAAACTAAAAGAGTCAGATATAGAGTTATATATACCAAAGTGATCAGGGTGACGAGTAGAGTTGAAATCCGGATGTCTGTCTGTCCGTCCGTGCAGGCTGTAACTTGAGTAAAAATTGAGATATCATGATGAAACTTGGTACACGTATTTCTTGGCTCCATAAGAAGGTTTAGTTCGAAGATGGGCGAAATCGGCCACGCCCACAAAATGGCGGAAACCGAAAACCTATAAAGTGTCATAACTAAGCCATAAATAAAGATATTAAAATGAAATTTGGCACAAAGGATCGCATTAGGGAGGGGCAGATTTGGACGTAATTTTTTTGGAAAACCTACTACTAACTTTTTTGTACATATCTCGAAAACTACTATAGCTATGTCGACCAAACTGTATAGAGTCGTCTCTTTTAGGTATTTCCATATACAGTTCAAAAATGGAAAAAATCGGATAATAACCACGCCCACCTCCAATACAAAGGTTATGTTGAAAATCACTAAAAGTGCGTTAACCGACTAACAAAAAACGTCAGAAACACTAAATTTTACGGACGAAATTTCAGAAAGAAGCTGCATCCAAACTTTTTCTAAAAATTGAAAATGGGCGTGGCGTCGCCCACTTATGGACCAAAAAGCATATCTCAGGAAGTACTCAACCGATTTCAATGAAATTCGGTATACAATATTTTCTTAACACCGTGATGACATGTACCAAATATGGGTGAAATCGGTTCACAACCAAGCCTGAAATCTCGATTATCACTTTATCATGCGAGAGTATAAAATGTTCGATGACACCCGAACTTAGCCCTTCCTTATTTGTTACGAATAGCTTTGCGTAAACGACGCATAACATTCAAATAGCTTCCTTGTGGATAATTTGGCTGGTCGCAAGAAATTCAAAGTGCAGGACATCTCGATAATCGAGGAAACTGTCAACACAACCTTGTTTTTGACCTGCTTTGACGCGATTTCTTTGGCCTCGACTCTCTTGTGCCACGATATTTGAAAGATTAGTAGTCTGTTTCTGGGTCGTAAGCATAGATCCAATACTCAGCGCCAGTAATAATACATCCTGGTAGTCGCAAAGCAATATTTCACAGAGGTTAACGCGATGCTGCTTTCGGAAAAATTGAGTGATTTTGGAACCAAACGTACTTTCACTTTTCTTGGGCTGATGTGATCTTTCAAAATGGTTTTCACTGATCTATCCGATATTCCAACGATGCCATTGATATACTTCAATGCAATTCTTTTATTTTATTGCCGTGTTGATCATCAGTTGGTTACCGTTCTGGACCTGATTCGTCGTTAACGCGTTCTCGACCGTCGTTGAATAATTTGTATCAATCAAAAGCATTAGCTCGCGGCAAACCATTATCACCGAAGGTCTATTTCAACATTCTGAACTTTTCGGCACCAGAAATTTGATTCCACACACACAATTTAATGGAACTTCTTTGTTGAATAATAAAAATCGCCAATAATGATTATTCTGATGAAACTTTTATCACAGATGTCACTGACAATTTAAAATTTCGACGAATGAGTTTTAGCATGAAATTTAAAGTTAAAAGTCTTACTATTTTTCGACCACAGTATTATATCTTCGGCTCACCTTATAAATGATATCTGTCTCGCATATTAGTCAATGTGTGAGGTATGCTTATACAAATATACCAAAAAAATGGTGCAAAAATTTATCTAATTATGAATACGGGATATCTAGATACCATCTCATTTTAAAAAGAGATTAAGCAAGTATCCTATACATCCACATAGATCAGAGAAGGTTCTAAAATTATCAAAATTCATATAAAATGAGTCAATTAGCGCTGCATTTTTTTATATTATGCTATTATCTGTCCTAGCAAAAACATATGATTTTTCCATAAAGTACCTATGGGAGATGTTTTTAGTAATTACACTCAAATTCTTTTTCTCTCATTTTCATTCCTTAAATTACGTATATGGAGGCTAAAGGAAGTATGGTCTCGAATGACACAAAGACATACTATTACCAGGAAAGACTTTTCTCTGAATTTCAATTATATATCCCACAGTGTGGACCAAATATTCAATATGTAGGGGCTTGAAACGCTTTTGTTGGATTTTCACACTGTGACATAGGAATGTTCTCGGAATCGGATATATAATTTCGCCTGAGAGAAGGGGGTGTAACGCCTATTTTTACAATTCTGAGCCCGGCACTGAAATAATTGTCCAATACCATCTCGGTGGTGATATTTAATGTCTCTAGATATTTTGGTTATTCATTTATCGCGCTTAAAGTACTTTTAACAGTAGCGGTATATGAAGAGTGAGCGGAGTTTTGAACGATTCGATTTCATCAATTTCCACACTGTTGCTAGGCGTTCTTAAAGTCTTATAATTCCCTGAGAACATTCGGCTTTGTAGCTTTGGTGATCTAGGATGTACATCAAAGCTATTAGAGGGCGGAGCTATGCCCACTTTTGCAAAATTTTAGCGAACAGTTGACCCTAGCCACTGCGATCCCAAATTACAGTTATATATATTATTTTAGTGCTTAGTTCTGGTACTTTTTGTTTTCCTTTGATGCTATTTGGAAGGTGTGGCATTGGTCCGATTATGCCCATCTATGAACTCCGTCTTACTTTTGTGTACCAAGTCTCATTAAGGTATCTCAATTTTTACTTCAATTATAGCTATATAGGACAGACAGACAGTCACTTAGATTTCAACTCGTCTCTTTATCCTTAGGTGCTACATACAACCGTTAGGTGAACTAAATTATTATACCCTGTAACAAAATAATTGTATAATATTTGCGATTAAAAGAGTCACGTTCGATTTTGAAAACACTAAAACTTAGTGTGTCGTTTTAGGGTAAATTTAATTTAAATTTTAATTTAAGTCATTACTTGAATTAATTGCTTTGCGTCTCATTGATTTCTAATTCTAAAAACAAAGCATTCTAAATACCGCTCTTAATTGTTTTGGTCTACAATAGCTCTTTCGATGAAAAAAAAACTCCAGTTGCTTCGGTTTAAAGTACATTGAACCTGGTCGGTTTGAAACCACGTCCCTTTTATTCAAAAAGTACTCCCACAAAAAAGTGTTCGTTTGTAATCCAATATTGAAAACAAAATGTGCATTGACCCAGCCGCTCTATGTACATATGTATGTATGTAGTGCACTACACAAAACCCTTTGTCAATATACATTCATCGATATATACGCGCTTGTAATCATAAATCACGCTTCAACCGAACACAACGCACACCTTTCAGCGATCGTCGTTTATTTGTTTTGATTTGACTGTTAGTGGCTGAAATTTCACTGACTGACACCCCCGACGAGCGGAGTTTCAAGTGACAACGCTAGCGCTTACTTGCGTGTGTTTATATATATGTACATGTATATAGAAGGTGACGTGTAAGGGGGTGTGTAATTAAAAAAAAAATGCATTCATGTTGCACTTCAAAATTTAGTCGCCTCGCTGCATTTAAGTATGTGTGTGTATATGTGTATGTATTTAACACAATCTGTAAATCCTTGTCTTGTCATAGTCGCTGTTGTTGTTGCAGTGTTTTTTGTTTTTGTGGATTCACAGTTGTCATTATTGAAGTGAATGAGCAAACAAGCGACATCTGGCCTCTGCCAACAACATTTATTGCTGGCCACTTGCAATAACTGGCATTCCCGCTCATGTGTGTGTGCGTGTGTGGGTGCTGCCAACGACAATGTTGCTGTTATGTTCGAACGCCTGCATAAAAGCAAATAAGCGCTCAGCTGCCGTTGTCACACGCATTGGCATATTATTTTAACGCATGCAATAAATGTGCTGAGTGTGATAAATATCGCATGCGATATTTCTGCTCTTTTTTTTCAATTCAAAAGTCTTCGCATTTTCCAATGGCGTTTTTAACTTTTTTTGTTCATTTATGGAAGTTCAGCAGATCGATCGCTTGCTTTCCATGCGCTTTGGTGCTTTCCGCTTGAATTGTTTTTGTAGCCTCGTATGTACATACTGCGTCGTATTTTTATATGATTTTGCTCCATAACTTTTTTTTTTTTTTTGTCAATTATACTGCTATTCTGCTACAAATTGAGGCATTTGAAGTCAGCTTCGGCTGATCGGCGGCGATCGCGTTCGCTTTGTTCTATGCCATAAAGCCAATATTCGATTTTCCCCAATTACTTAGGCGTTCAGCAAGCGGGCTTGTGTGTCGCTTGCCGCGCGCTCGTTCAGCTCACATTTGATGTTGCTATTGTTGTTGTTGTGGTCGGTAGCTTAATTGCAAATGGTTTGCCGCCTCCGCGTTCGATTTGTATCTGCTAAATGTCAACGATTTGCTTTTGTTGTTGCTCTGTGTGTGCCCATTTGGCCATTTACTTGGCTTATCTGCCATTGTCCGCCCATTCATTGCGTTCGAAGTTGAATTTTTATGAAATAATTGTGGGAAATTCTTGAATGGCTTTACAAACTCTTTTTCCGAGAAGTTTTATTGTATCATGTGCCTTATTTCGAAGGCTCTTCGCACACATGCTTTTGGATAAAAGTGTGTGATCTCTAAGAATTATGGCAAGTTTTATCAGTATTTAGGGTAATAATATAATTGCAGTGCTTCTAATCCGATTTTTGGTGTGTAGCTTGATGCTGTTTTGGAACTTGAAAAAGTTGTAGGGTTCCGCTAAGGCCTGCCACCCATACCCGTCTTACCACAAAGAAATTCGATGCTATTAATAGCGAGTTTAGGCACTCCTCGACCAACCCTGAAGAAGCTAAACAAAGCTTTGCCCAATTTACGAATGTTATTAGAAGTCCTGATTTATGGTACAAATTTTCGGTCGTGTTGCCATTTAGGCTGGATCTGCAGTATTGTATGTTTCGTTCTCTGAAACCTAATGTTTTAGTTAGCTTAATCCCTTAGAACCCGCCATAAAGGAAAGCGCGAGGAAAACCAATCAGAAATCTAAGTTGACCGATTAATATCGCCGAGATGGCGCCCTTTATCGGGATCGATAAATCGCTTATACATGAAAGAGCCTCCGAGTTCGGGCCTGTATTTTTTATCCAGAAAAGTTGTGAATTGTCGATCTCTTGACTAAAGCATCCTTTCAAACAAGACTTTCTAAAAAATATGAATTGAATATGTCAGCGTAAAAACTTGTCATTTAACTGTCATTTCTAAAGGCAGCGGGAACGATTATTGTTGTGAAACATAGCTTGATGAATGATTTGGTTAGTAAGACTTTTCGTAACTTCTTCTAAACCTGTTCCTTCTGGCTTAAACTAGCCGAGGAGTACCAGGAAATCCATTCCTTCGGGCTACTTTTTCTCGTTGATAGATAAAATGTGGGGGAAAATGTTTTATTATTTTAAAAAATACTTTACGGTATTATACACATAGGTCAAGCCGGAAACAAAATCTCTTGGGAACAGGTGGAACGATGTCAAAATTTATGAGCTGATGCTGGGAGTCTTCGAGAGAAAAGTAATTCGTAACATTTTTGGCTTTTTATGTGTTGGTGAAAACTATTCTATCCAGACGAACAAGAAGCAGTACGAGCTATTTATTCCAAAGAATAAACATCCAGCGCATGCCCTGGTTTGATCATGTTGTCAGTATGGATAATGACGCTACAGCGAAAAAGGTTTTCGATACGAGAGTCGGTGGTAAAAAAAAATTTAGCGGAAGACCTCCTATTGAGTAACCTAGTTCTAGAAGTAGTGATGAAATTTGGTACACGATGTCTGAGAAGACGCACGGATTTTAAAGCCGCCTGGTAGCCGAAACCATATAGGAGTTCAGAAGAAAGAGTTCAGAAGAAAGAAGAAGAAAAAAACGAAAATTTTTGTACTTGGCGAAAGCTCTGCAGTTTAAAAACGTAGTGAGCACATTAAGATGAGATTTTCGGGAGCAAATTTTTAGTGATGAGACTGGATTATAGAAGGGAGCAACCATTATATAAAAATATCAGGACTTTAAAAGTATATTCCAAAGAACTAACATATGTGTGCATGTTCTGATACCGATTTCACTTTATAATATCCATTTACAGTTCAGCAATTAAAGGCTCATGCAACTCCGACACAATTCGCCAAGCATAATTAGAATTCGATTTGCAATTAAAGTCCAACTAATTGTGGTTGTCATTTCATTTTGAGACAAAATTCTGGCACAGCAGCACATTCATGACGACTCATGGCACTGGGGATATTAGGGATGTCACAGTTGTTGGCATGCAACCCGCTTCCAACAGCGAGTGGCACACGGCGGACTGGGGCTCGTGAGGCTCCTGTTGCCGCTGCTGCCGCCGTGGCCACTGCCACTGTCAACGCGCATTGCAATGCACTTCGCGGGTTCAATGCACAATCGTGTCATCGTCATTTTGATCGTTCATTGCTCGTGGCGCTGTCTCTGTGCTGTTGGTGTTGCTGCCGTCGTCGTTGGCGTCATCGTCTGCATTCGCGTTAATTAACACGTGTCCACAATTCAAATTTGTATCACGGAATACAAAAAAAAAAAAAAAAAAATTATACAAAAAATGCAACAACAAAAAAGCGATATAAAGGCGCTGGTTGATGCCTGTGCCGGGATGTGTCGTGTTGGGTAGAAGAGTCGAAGAGAGTCGCTACAGAAAGTAAACACGAATTTGTGATATATATAAGTATGTATATGAAAAACAAGTTTCTGTTTTCCTTATTTAATCGCCCAACTTTGTTGCTGTTGCTTCCGAGCGTAGGAAAGACGGACGCGCACACTGCAAGGCAGCGCAAATTAATCCTACAAATTACATGAAAATCCAGCGCGGCATTATTTCATTATGTATAAATATACTATATACATACATACAGATGCATTCTTACATCTTTTTCGTGGCTGCTGACTATTTGGCGCGTTGCCGTTATTTTTAGCAAATGTTGAAATTGTGGAATTCGTCGCCTCATCCACCCTATTCGCAGCGCCATCGGCCTCATCACAATCATCAGCATCGGCAGAATTATCATCATAACTTTTTCTTTCGGGCAAATCATAATGGTGGCATCTTTTGACGTTCTCTTTTCATATCTCGTGGCATCTTTTGTAGTTATTACACTATATGTTGCTGTACTAAGTTTTGTGTAGGGTGAAATGACAGACTGGTTCATAGATAATCTATACTAATATATTATAGTGTATATATATTTGATTATTTTGGAACTAGTTCAGGACCTGTTCGACACTATTGAGAGCACATTGTGAAACATCAAAGATTAGTGTACAGAATTCAACTGCGATCGGTCGCTGACCAACCCGTGAAAATCTTAAAGAATTCATAAGTTATTCGAAAGTAAAAACTAATTCTGATATGGTTCTAAGCCAATAGAAATCTCGTAAAAGATACAATTGGAACACCAGACAACAGTTCGCACAATACGTCTTATATGATCCAACTGTTGTTACGTGTTAGAAAGAGTTGACAATCTAGAAATCCCGAAAGGTTTCACGCTTATAAACCAAATTGTCTTTGATTTGTTTTGCAAACTACGTAAACTGGAGCTTTTTTTTAAAAACCTGACGCATATAAAGCTCGAGTTTAGGGAACTTACTTGCCATGAATCCCAGCAAGCTGTTAGATTGTTTTCATTATTTAGTTTTATGTTTAGTGGTACGAGTTATAGAATATATTTTCAAAAACTTAAGGGTTCCCCAAAATAATATCGAAGCCGCTGGCAATTATTGGAAAATAGTATTTATTAGTACAACTTCATCGAATCATGATGGAATATAAAAATTATTTTCGAATGAATAATTTAATTTATTCATAGTTATATATCGTCACCTAAAATGCAAAATAACGTAACAACATTTTCGAAAATTACAGTGGCGTGAATGAAACACGAAATAAAATGGAACAAGAATTAAAAAAAAATTTGAATATTGGTTAAAACTGGTTCATATATAAGCGCAGAACCTGAAAATGTTGGATACATGTAATATTATGCGTAGAATTTGAAGTAGTGAATCGTAATCAATAGCATGCGCAATTTCGAATTTTTTGATGATACGTTATTTTGCATTTTAGGTGACCATATATAATTTATAAGAAAATCTCGGGAAAATAAAGCGATTTCCAAAAAAATGAAGTGTTTGCGAATTATTTGAAAAATTTCGAAAAAATAAAAATATTTTCGTATTACTCTAAGTATTTTGGAATTGTTAAAAATATTTTCAATTCACTTCAAATATTTTCGAATTATTTGGAATGTTTTCGAATTAAGAAAAATATTTTCGTATAACTCTAAATATTAAAAAAAAGGTATTTTCGAAATACTTATAAATAATAAATATTTTCGAAAAATAAAAGAAACTTATTTTCGAACTACTTCAAATATTTTCGATTTACTTAAAATATTTTGGAAAAAATGGTATGTTTGAATTACTTAAAATATTTTGGAATCAAGAACATATTTTCGAATTAAAGAAAATATTTCCAATTAATTAAAATATTTTCGAAAAAAAGTAAAAAAAGAATACTTAGACACTTAAACAAAAAGTGCATTTACGAACTATTTAGAATATTTTCGAAAAAGGTAAAATATTTTCGAATTACTCATAATATTTTCGAAAAAAAAGCAAATATTTTTGAATTACTTTAAATATTTTCAATTTAAATCATCTTCGAAAAAGTAAAACCATTTTCGAATTACTGAAAAGATTTTCGTAAGGAAGATATTTTCGAATTATTTAGAATATTTTCGAAAAAATTTAAATGTTTTCTATTTTCTTAAAATGTTTTCGAAAAAAGAAAAATATATTTGATTTACCTAAAATTTTTTTCAAAAAAAGTGTTATCGAATTATTTTTAAATAAATAATTTGGTTGACTGATATAAAAAATAAATTTTTTTTAACTTTCGAAGAAGGTTTGTCGAACTGACAGGATAGGTATTTTAGCAATCACCCAACATTTTTATATCGATTAAGATAAAACCATCAAAATATCGCTAATATTGACGTCTGTCTGCCTAAGTCCTTCCGACATAGAACGGGAGAAAAATATAAATTTTTATAGAAGATTAAGGTTAGATCAATGGATTAGGTCTCTGGATTTAATTAGTATTAAATGTAATAAGTATCGAATTTATAAGGGTTAAGCGCATTGAGTTTCTGCAGTAGATATTTTCAATAAAAGAAGGAAGATCTGATGAAAGACACTTCTATAAAAATATATATAGTTTTCCAATAACACAAAAATGTAATTTTAAATATCCAATAAATCATTGAAAGCTTTCAACTTCGACGTGTGACAATCTTGCCTTAAATCATTGATGTCATCAGCTGAGAATTATAAAAATTAATGAAGTCACCAATAGTAAAGGTAGGGCATGTATTGGAGCATCAAAATAAGAAAATAGCAGAAAAAGTCTGAAAAAGAAAAAAACTCTATTCAAAATAGCAGGAAACTTTCAGAAGTTTCCTGCGAGGGCTATGACTGCGACAGTGTGGCCCTCAAATGCACACATGCAACAATATGCTGCAATGTCACACCGATGGCAACATGCTCGTATATTTGTGTACAACAACAAGCAACGTGGAATGTCATTTCCCTGCTGTTGCTTGTTATGGCACTTGGATTGTTGTTATTGCAACTCTTCTAGCAGTTTAGTTGGCAGGCGCAGTTCTTGCTGCCGTGTTAATTGTTATTGTTGTTGTTCAATGTGTATACATGTACTTCTGTTTGTGTGTGTGTGTGCTAGGGGTACAAAGTGTTTATTTGATTTTTATCGTTTGCTGCAGTCGCCAGCCGCATGTTGCCAACCCGATTCCTCCATTCAAGCAGACACACACCCTTTTTCCTCCTCGTCCCACCAGTTGCACGCGCACACACATGCGCGCAGATAGTAATGCAACTTGAAATCTATAAGTACATCATCGTTGTAGTTATTGCCACTTTCATTGTTTGTTGTTGTTGTTTTACTGCGTCTGGTTGTCATTGCTGCTGCATAGCCCCAACAACAACATCAATAACAATAATTGTTATTGTTCTCTTGTGTCGATGGCTTTGATAGCGCAACGCGTTTGTTGTTTTTATATATGTGTTATTGTTGTTGTTTTTTTATATTTGTTATGTTGTAGTTGTTTTTGTTGTTGTTCTAAAGGGATATTGCTTCACTTTCCGAGTTTTTTTGTATTTATGTTATTGTTGTTGTTTTTTAATGTTACTGTTGTTGTTGTTTTCATATCACTGTTTTTGTTGTTATGCATATTTTTGCTTTATCCTTTTAGTTTCTGTGCGTTTTTAGTTTTATGCTCGTGTTTTTGTTGTTTTCATGTTAGTGTTGCTGTTATTTTTATATTGTTGTTCTTGTTGTTGCATTTTATGTTGTAATGTGCATTTTTGCTTTATTTGCACCCAAAGGACGATTTCTCAGCAAACAGCCACTCCGTTGCTTTTGCCTTCAATTTTTATTTGCATTGTTGTTGTTGTTTGTGTGTGCGTGCTGAAACTGCAGGCAGCTTAAACGCTGCTTATTGCTGTTGTAAAATGCGTTTTCATTTACTTTTATGATGTGTGAAATTGTCGGCGAAGGTTTAAAGTAAATCTTCGAACTCTCTTGTTTATCCTAAAGCAGATTGTAAAGTGCGGTGAGAGAATAAGAGCGTGTCATTAAACACTCTTGTATGAAGATATGTGCATGTATGTTATGTAGACATGTCTATATTTGTATGTAGCGTATTTGTATGTATATAGACATGTCTACACTCGGTAACGACTTTTATCGCATTCTCTCGTTGACATGTGGGATTTCTAAGAGACTGAAAGTTTAACGGTGCTCCTAAAGATTGGCATGTGAAGAAGAAAGTCTTGTGAGTTTAACGCATTCCCCTAGAAAGGTTAGCCGTTCTGACTACAGTCGGATCTATAAAATATGAATAAATCTATTTCATTAGCCATCTGAAGTTATATTACTTTCCCATCTTTCTGGTAATTTGTGGTTTCCATCGAGGTCATCTAACGCTGAAACTAGGAAAAATGCTGTTTCGACGGCGTCGGACCATAGAGAAAGGAGTGTTAGATGATTTAGGTTGTTAGAGTCATCCGGCGACTTATTGCATGCTGGATAACTAGGAGTTTAATCTGATTCAGTACTCAGACAGAACTTGCGCAACGGACAAAAACAAATGGTACTACGAAAATGCAACGTCTTGGCTATAAAGCGGGTGAGACAAAACTTTTCAACCTCTTTTCATCGTCTCGAACGTTATCACAATGGAAGATTGTTGACTGATAGCTAAGTTTTTAGCAAATGTTCATGTCAATTTGTTGAGTGGTTTTCAGTACCCTCTGCTCCTACCGAATACAGAGCACTCCACGACTGCAAAGTTATTGAGCTTTGTGGTTAATTTGGCTGGTTTCAAATGTGAGGTTTTTCATTTAGGGTTGCCGTTATGGATCGATTTTTCTTCATTAGTCACAAGCGAACGTCTACTGGCTTCATTTGGCACTCAGTTTCTTTCCCTCATTCAAAAGTCAGCTATTTTCAAACGTTTTGAAATGGTTACTTGAGTGGCACCCAAAGATTCTGCGCGCTTTTCTTGTAGTTGCTAACAATCTTCACTGAGCAATGCTTTTTTGATCATCTTCCAAGCCAAGGTCTCAAATCACAAATAACGCGGTTACGACGAACATATTTAAAAGTGATAAAAATATCTGAAACCCTCTGTAGTAGATAGGTCATACATAAATACGCACCTGAAATGGCAAACAGACAGTCTCGAAAACGACAGATGGGATTCTAGTAGAACCAGGTACCAAACTAGGTGTTTTGTGCCTTCTCAGTGTCCTTGGGCAGGTTTCCAAGAATTTTTCAAGCTGAAGTTATGCCATTAGGAGATGTGTAAAAGTTATTCATCACGGGAAACGAATTGTCATTCTTAGTCAAACAGCACCGCAAGCAATCTGGTCCGTTGAAATCAAACCCAGAGTTGCCAAAGAAAATTACATCTTGCAACCATGGAGACTTCAAAGCCTTTAGTTTTTATATATCTTTATTGTATGAGCCGATTTGATTCAGTAGACTGTACAACACTCGCCTGAGTATTGGACCAAATTTATTTTCCAAAACAAATATAAAAATATATATACAAATATAAAATAATATATAATACAAATATAAAAATCTACAAATAATTTACTACACAACACTCGTAAAATTTTACACGCTCTCCAAGCGAACACGTACTTACGCTCGAAAATGTCGCGATTTAGTGCAAAAATCCGCTAATGAAGCGCATCGAACATGTTGAAATGCCATTTGGCCGGATTTGTGACAATCTACCAGTTTACCAGTGCGCCCGTGCGCCCATTCATTAGATGTTTTGGCGCTGACGATAACTACCACATAAATTTGTATTAGAGACTCTAACGGTAGAGACAGCGCAACGCGAGATTAAGCGATTTTTGCAAATGTCTACGCATTGCAGCAGGCAAAAAGTGAGGTTAGCTTTGGGCTGGCAGCACCGGTTGGCGGCGCTGGTCGAAGACGTTGAGTAAGAGAAATCGCTAACAACGGTTAACCCGTGCCTCAACCACAATTTATCTGGCAGCAAGCAAATTCATTCAATTGCCAGTCGCAGAGCAACGCATGCAAGAGTGCGCTCAATGAAAGGGCAACCGGCAGCCGTCGTCCACAGTCGGTAGTCGTCAGCAATAAGCAATTGGTTGAGCTGCAATCGGCTGTGTGTTGCGTCGTCATGAACGTTCTTTCTCCTACGAGAACGTCTGCTGCCTCAATCGCAAATGCATTATGTGGTGTTTTTTTTCCTTTTCTTTATTTTTTTGGAGGCAGGAGTGCTGATTCCCGGTCTGCGTTGGCTGCTGCCGAGTGCACTTAGATGAATGCATGCGTTCATGCATACATACTTACTTAGTGATGGCGGCTTGCGAAATGCATTTGATGAATTTATGGTATTCCACGCGTAATTTAGAATTTAATTAAATTTCATTTCCATTACTTTGCCGTTTTCTTTCTATTTTGTTTATATAATTACAATTGAGCCGACGTAGGGCCAGTGGTGGGTCAGCCGCACTAGATTGACAGTTGGCGGAGTGGCAGAGATTCTCGGGCAGCGAAGATGATCTGCCACAAGTAACTCATATCTATATACTATAGGTACATATGTATATAAGGTATATTTGGATGTGCATGTGTACTAATATACCCACATACTCATATTACCGGACAGTAAATACTCATTTGCTTGTATGAAAATGCATTTATGTCTAAGGGTTACTTCGAAAGGGTTGCAATTTCTAATGAAGGAAAGCAATTCTCTTATTTATTTATAAATTTTATGCTCCTTTTCTCAGCAGTTTTATTCATGCAACCTCATTTAAGCAGAATTAATGTTGTTATTGTGTTGCCATTAGCGCGCTGTCATGTGAGAAAGGTCAGCGCTTCAATCATAAATATGATACCCAATTTTTTTTTAACACATCAGTTCACTAATTGTGATTAATAAGTATCTTTGTGTACAGAAAATATTTTCCAAAGGCTGTTAATTGCAGTTATTTCTACATTAGTTTCATTTCCTTGCATTTTAGTGTAAAATAATTTCACCAATCGGTTATAAAATCTACACTTATACTTACAGGGTTGCTGCTGGTGTGAAATATGATCAAGTCAATCAATTGACCTGGACTGATACAAAAATACATTAGATTTCCACATAGGCTTCAGGCCCTATACAAACATATTAACGCTTCATAACATTTTCCATTTTTGTTATAAGCCCCATCTGGAGTGGTCTTCAGTTATTTTTTTCGGTTTCTGTTTCTGTTTCTGTTTCGTCTTATGTTTGGGGTGTCATTCGCTAGATTGTTGTACAGTTTCGACTTCATATTCATTAACATACTCCTCACAAGTAACGATGCGTTCAATAAATGTAAGGCCCTCAGATCAATCATTCCATTTGCGAGCTCCACACGACGTCTTTTTTTTTTTCAAAAAATCAGGTACTTCTTTTACACATTTAGCATTGTCATGCTCCCCACCTAAAACAATAACCGATATGTGTTTGTGATAAAGTAGACTCCGCAAAATACTTCTGCAATCTTTTCAACGTTTCCGTAGGCGTAATTTTATTGCAAATATCAAGCAAACTTGTTTAACTTGTTCTATGAACAATTCAAGAACTTCAAGAACAATTATCAATTCGGTTTAATAGAGCTGGACAGGTTTGCTGTTGATACAAAATAACATATGATCAAAATTGACCCGGACTGTCTTAACAATAAATTGCATTTCCACGCATTTTAAAATAAATATTTATTATCGTCTAAAAAGAAGTTCTGAACCAATACAAGCTTGGCAAGGTCAATCAATTTCTACATACACTTCTTCTAAACTTCGACTGGAATGATCTTCACTGTTTTGAGTGAATTTCGTTGTAGTATTTCGGTTTCGGCTCTTGGATGGTTGGATAGTTTTGACGTTTGATAAGAGTTCTCAGCCACGTTCGCAATCGACCTCTACTTATCGTTGCGCGCTCAGTTTAAATGGATCGGCCCGGATCAAATTTTTAGTTTTAAATTCGATAGGTATATTTATTGATTCCTGGTTACCTATTTGTAGGACGATTAGATGGCCCACATACAAATTTACTACGGAGTGAATTGGCTAAACAAATCTGGAAAGAAAGTCTACTAGACAAAGTTGAAATGCTTTCCAAAATTCCTGTTCATATTTTGTGATCTCGGAAGAGGTCAATATTGAGTTTTCCACGTCATTAAGCCTTGTGCAATGTATGGAATTTTGCCAATCTTAATGCGCTAGTTAAGTTCACGTAGATGGCGACCACTGAGAAAGATGTTGCATCACACGACTACTACATTTCCCATAACAGCCTGTTGTACATTGTCGACAGAATCGACACGGATTTTTTCTGAGTAAGGGCTGTAATTTCAGGGATCAGATCCTTTATGGATCAGAATGTGTTTCCTGTGAAAATTCCTGTGAACATCCAATATGGTGGACACAGCTTGGTAACTTCAAAAGAACCATGCTGGCTTAGAATTTATGGAAGCAAACATTCTGTTTACGCCTGTAAAAATGACTGCCTGGTATGAGAGTGTCCTAGGAGTGAGGTGGGTGATCGTTGCTGCCACATTATGTCCTCCTATCACTTTTGTCAGTTTTTCTGATGCTTTTAAGCTAAGCTACTAAGCTTTGGAATAAGCTCGAAAATACGTGCGTGCAATATAAAGGGGTGGCATACCGACTAATGCCTCAACACCATCACTCGTTCCAGCTGGGAGTGCGTTACTCAGACGACTGGAAGTTTAACTTGATTTATTGATTTTATGTTTGATTTAGCGTCTAGAACTGGGATTCATTTCAGAGCACTATACTGATAAGTTATTATCGCTACAGGAAATATCCAGAGACAGAGCTCTCAGTTTCTATTTCAGTATCTATGTCTAATGTATACATGAAAATCTTCTTAAAATTAAGTTTCTAATCTTACCCGCTTATACTTCAGTTGAGGCTATAAAGCTCACAAAATATCCTCCATGACAAGTGATGTGCTTTCTTTAAACTTCTGAGAGTTCAAGCGCAAAACCTGAACGATATCTAAACTCATCGAAGAAAAGCTTAGCGTATGCGACTATTGATTCAAAATGTTAACTAAAATTTCAGGCGATTCTGAGTTGCCTGGCATGATAAAGTTGTTACACTGCATTTTTTTAGGGTAGTTAGTGCGTTAATCACCCATCGGGACCGGCGACACCCTTGACCCTTTCAATACATTAATAAACTCAAATAAAATGCCTTTGATGCTTGGATTGTTATTTACTTCTCCTATTCCTTTTTGGCTATATTTTATAAAGTGTCAAGCCACAAAAATGCAATTTAAAACTGAAATAGCCACTAACGGCATTTCCACGTACGAGTATTGTCCATTCATTCATTTATTTCATCAACAGGAATTTAATTGTGAGACTTTATGTGAAAATATGCCAGAGATGCACTTCATTTTAGATTCGAGTAGATTACAAAGGCTGGGCTTAAGTGATGGCTTGCACTGAGGACATAACAGCTGAGCGGTGGCGGCAACTCCAACTGACACTAAACACCGCTGCAACAAATGGCACACACACACACCCACACCCACACAAACAGTGTCGTACCACATGCAACAGCAGAGCATTACAAGAAAAACCAATTAAATTAATTCAAGTGTGGTTCCGCAAAAATGTCATCATCTGATAAAGGGCAGATACACATGTACACACACAAACATATGCAGATATCTCAATGTGTGTAAGTGGATTTTGCCTTGCAGCGCAGCGCGCCACTTTTGAAACAACCGCACCAAACTCATTCATGCAGCGTGGCAAAGAATGCAAAAAGTGACGAAGAGGCGGCCGAGGAGCGCGAAGCGCAATAATGAATTATGAAGGCAAGTCGAAAGTGTTTTGGCGAAAAGCCGCGCCGACACCCGGCAAGCCAAGTGAACACTAAACCGCTACTCGTGTTACGCGGCACGACCGCAGGCGGCCACAAAAGTTGTAGATGGGGCGCGCGCAGTGTTGTAATGCGGAGGAAGAAGAGGGGAAACCCGGCGTGCAAAGTTAAAAAGTCGAAAAAGCACAAGCAGCCAGAAGTGCCCGAAGTTAAAAAGTCGAATGTGAAAAACGCAAAAATTGCAAGCCACAAGCTGAAAGCGGCAAAAAGCAGCAGAGGCGCGCCAATTTTTTAGTGACAAAGTGAAGCGGAGTAGGAAGAACGTGTCTGTGGAAGAATTGCCGCTATCATTGTGCGTGTGTTAGACGCGCTGCATGCAATACAAGGAGTCATCAGAATTTTACCACATTTCCGAAATACGCTCAACGCGCGCTCGTAGCTCAACTGGCGGCGCATAAACGCGCTGAAACTCTTTGTGTAAATGATTTATTGCAAATTTAGTTGAGTTGAATTGCAAGCGAATAAGACCTGGGGGCGGGAAGAAAGAGAAGAGGCACAACTGTAATTCAAAAAAGCTAGTGATGGGCTGAGAGATTGTGTGGCGGTTGAAGGGCCTTACCGAAATACGAGTATAAGTAGGCAGAGTTGCTCCGGCAACAAAGCAGCAAGCGAACTCGACGCGCGACGGCAGCGAAGTTAATGTGCGCGTAACGCACTTACTTTGAAGACAAAAGGGGCGATAATATATCAAAGTGCAAGATAAGTATGCTACGTAAATATATATATGCTTTGGCAGTGGAAAATTAAACCAGCAACAGTCAACAGCGGAAAAAGTCTGGTGAGCAACGAGCGTATCTTCAGTCGAATCTTCGAAAAACGATGACGTCAATGGGCGAGAATGACGCATTGCGAGTAGGAATGCCGGGGCGTTAAAAAAAAAAAACACAAAAAAAAAAAAAAAAAAAAAACGCTAACTCCGATTGCCCCGAAGCGATAATAAGGGGTGATCTTACTAGTGGTACTTTTTTCAATAGTTTTCTTTTGACAGATCAAGCGTGAGTCGTGTGAGTTAAGCTGTCTTGTTAGTTTTGTTCAATATTATTTGACATTTCTTCATGGAAATACCTACGCCTGAACAACGCATTCAAATCGAAAATCCAAGTTCTGTAAAGAATGTTTTTCGCGCGCTTCGCTCAACTTATGGTAAAGATACTCAGCTTCAGCTTACTGAGTCTACTGTTCGCAACAATATCACTTATCTTGAGACCTGCTATACATTATTGATTAATATTCGACCAAATAGATTGTGGTGGACGTGGTAAAATTGTATATTGTATACGAAGACCGTGGAGAGTAGATTCGGCATCGTTCGAAACAACTCGAAGTTACGTATGCAACGACATGGGGCATTTTACGTCGAGCTCTTAAATTGAAAGTGAACAAAATACAATTTGAGTAAGAACTGAAGCAGCTCGATCTTCCCAAGTGCCATCGCTTCACTCCGAAATCCGACGTTTTCAATTCAAATTTCGTTCAGTGATGAAACCGATTTCTCCCTCTTCGGTTCATATTTCTTCAAAAATAAGAAAGATAAAGAAAGATAATAAAGAGATAATCTTCAAAAAATTAATGCTAAAGAATGTTCTTTCGAATGATAATTAACGTTCAACATAAAATTTGAAGTTACTGCGGTTTTTCTTTAAAAAGTAGGGAACCTCGAAATGGATCACCTATTACATACAAATATAAATATAAAAAGAAAAAATTCCTTATTTCAGAATATAAAACTTATAGAGAGTATAGAAAATGTGTACAAAAAAAAAGCAAACATTTAATTTGTGAAAAAAAAATCGAAATTCCGAGCAACAGCCTGAGCAGGCGGGCAAATGAAAATCAATCCACAAGTCGTCCACAAAGTGCAATGATGCATTGAATTGCAATGAACTGTGGCATGCCTCGCAACCTTCACGATAAAGAAAAAATATAATTAAAGGCCATTACGAATTCTTTCACAAAAGTGAAGGAATTCGAAACCACTTTGTCACCCCCTAATTGCAGCGCACAAGCCCACATTCATATGTAAATACATATACACATACATTTATATAAAGCACGTAGTGGAATTTTCACATAATACCGCCTACAAATAATCACTTATGCCGTTGATAGCGTACTTTACCCCCAGCAGCAATTTCTCACACACTCCCGACAAGTTCACGGGAAAGCGCACCAACCTATATAATTTGTTGATATGAGAAAAATTGCTGTTGTATAAACATTTGTGTGTGTGTGTTGGGTGTATGTGTGTGATACTCCCTAATTTTTATATCCCGAATTGACTGATTGCACACATTTTCTGGAAATTAATACACAAATTGTTGACGAGGCGTGCATGGTTCGGCGTAAAGGAATGTTGATGACCCCTTTAATTTGTCAAATAAACGCTATAAATATGTTATTAGCAGCAAGATTTCAGCTCTTTCGCTATTTGTTCGAGAGTCTGAGGCTCTGATTGAAATATGTTGAGCATAGAAGTGGTTATTATGGGGTTAAAGCTCAGCTGAGACGAAATCTAGAAACCAAGGATATAGTACTCTAGATTTCCATTTTCATGATGAGCTAGTGATGGACCTGGCGTAAATTAGTTGAATATTTGTAACTTTTAAATATTTGCTTTCTACAGACGAGTTGTGAGTTTAAATCGCAGTTGAAGAAATATTGTAAAACGGTAGAAAGAGTTTTCCTTACTGTTTGTCATAAGTTTCATCTGCTGTTCTGACATACAAATTGACACGAATATCATGCATCTGCCGAAATAGCATTGATTCCCGAATAGAACAAAATAATATAATATTATCTAAATAGTGACCACTTGAATACCAACTGATCAAATTTGACCCGGACTGGTCCGTTTAAACTTCACGCGCAAATCGAATCAATACATTTTTTTTTGTTATGGTTTTTTGTGTTCGTGTATAGTTTGACCTTGACCTTAACCATACATACATATGCCATTTAATGTGTGTTTGGCTGTTTGTTCGTTTTCAATGCGAAACAAAATTTCAGACGTTTTTACTATGGAAACAAAATGAACAACAAGTTTGTTTAATTTTGGATTCCCACTGCAATCGCGGCTAAGGAATCATTGAAAAAGAGACTCCACTTTATTACGAAAGCAAGTATTTCAGTGACATAAAGCATTCGATGACGGTCAGGAAATTCTTTGGAAGCTTGTTCCAGAGAGTAGTATCCACCTATGTTAATGACAATAATATTGAAAAGATTAAAGGAAGAGAGCTTGAAAATCATTTTCTTGTGAAACCTCTCAAAAATAAATTCTGGATGTATTATAAAAAAAAGGATTACAATTTGCTAAGGAACACGTATTTTTTAGTATGTTTTCTTACATTAAAAAATTTGTTCTGAACTAGTTAAATTTTTTGTGAAATTGTTTTTACAATTTTCAATCTGAAGAACTTTTATTTAGAAAATAAGCATGTGATCTAAGCTCAACGTATTCTAAAAGGTCTGCTATCA
This sequence comes from Bactrocera latifrons, assembly GCF_001853355.1. Classification (NCBI taxonomy): domain Eukaryota; kingdom Metazoa; phylum Arthropoda; class Insecta; order Diptera; family Tephritidae; genus Bactrocera; species Bactrocera latifrons. The sequence goes on along the minus strand of NW_017536852.1, from coordinate 428,032 downwards.
CGCAAAGCACATACCGTGTTCGGTTTTACACCCCTCTTTTAAGTTGTCTTTGCGATACCAGCTGGAGTTCTATTCCTACAACCATTAAGAAAAGTGATGCCTTCGCTTGACGCGAGTTTTAACAGACTCTGCGGTCTCACTATCGATACCTCCGCCAGTGTATCCTACCCCACCCCAGATGCTTACAGCGTATTTTTGCCAATGTGGGACATGTGCTCTATTGTTTCCCTGGTGCCTTGTTCTAAACATTTCCTGCAGTCTTCTCGATCTGTCAGCCCCATTCTTTGGGTGTGTGTCGCCACAAGCGAATGATCTCTTGTCTGATATTACTTCGGTGATATAAGTTGTTTTGTTCCGCACACCATTAATTATAAACACATTTTAATTCTCGGAAAGCAAAAACGAGCTGTAGACTATCTTTTAAGAATAAAAAAAGCTGTCTTTACTTAAATTGACATTACCCATTATTGCTTATTATGTTCGTATTGATATATTGCGAGGCTTAGAAATCAAATTTGGTCCTGAGAGAACTTTCCTTTTCAAAAGTTTCCTTAATCTGAACAGGTAGGAGCTGGCAATAATGATACTACGTTGGATCTCTAGGATGAGTTTGTTTTCTATTGTGATATTGATAACAAGACATAATACTTTTTAAACTAGTTCTAGTTTAGAATCTATTGGGCACGACGCATGTAGCGGTATAAGTTATGCCTGGTCTATTTTCCTTACTAGAGACATTCATTGGGCTTACCTATTTAAGGTAGAAAAGTTAGAACGTCGAGAGGTGATAAGGAAGTTATTAGTGTGGCTGCACATTTAGAAGATTATAAGTGACGGCTTAAGTTTACCTGCGCTTGAACACTACATATAGACTAGATCATAAAATAACACAGAGATCGTAATTAGCTTTCCCGCATTTCCTAGTTTCCTAATATAAGACATCACTAGATTCAATAGGTACTACAAAACCTCAACGAAAAATGCAAATTTACCAATCAATATCGACAGAAGAGTAGTGGAGTTACTATATTCTTCCTTTCTGCCATCTTCAACTAACGAAAGACAACAACTTTTGAGTGACAAGTTTGTTTATCCCATAACTGCATAAACACTTTTCCCAAAACAAAACATGAAAACAGTGTAGCAGCAGCTGCGCCAGCTTCATAGCTACTCAAAAGAACTTGAAAATCTAAACATGTCACGAAGTTGCTGAGATCCAAAAAGGGAACTGCAATTTCCACAGCGTCTAAAGCATTTAAGTGCAAATGTGGCTGAAAGCGTCAATCGACTGCAACACTCGTGCGGCATAACTCAGCGCCAGCGAAACATGAAAGACCTCCAAACCAGCAGTCACTAATGCCACGCCGTCCAAATGTTTACATGTTGCATAAACGCGACGAAGAGGTGAGATCCAGGAGACAATGACGAGGATCAGCGCGGAAGGCATTAGTGCTAATGGAAGAGTAAATTACATTACTTGCCACGGTTTGTGGCACATTCTGCTGTTGCAAGTGCGAAAATTACTTTTGCTTAGCGATTTGCTGGTCGTATAGACAATGATCATGCATCGATGTGCCTGTGTGTGTGTGTGTGCGATTTGATTGCCTTTCCCTGCGACAAGTGATCTGTTTAATTACAACAACGTACGCGCAGGAACCGCGAGTCTCGTTGATGCTCCTTTGACAAGTTGGTGCAAACGCACACACACACATATATATATATATATACATATATATAAGTTTATATTATGGCATCGGTATGTCTGCCTAATGCGCCCCGTTAATTGTAAAATATTTACGAATTAAAAAAAAAAAAAATTTCAAGTATCGTTTGCCGCTGCGCCGCGTGCAACTGTTGCAGATAAATTAACGGCGAATGGCGTTGCAAATGTAATGAAAGGAAGCGCGCGCTGCGCCGCCGTCTGTGCCTCAGTTGAGTGCTGCAAATTGAAAACGACACGCAATGCAGTTTTTGGAGTGCTGATATGAATCGGGCTAACTGTACTGAAACTTCGTTTCGGAAACAGCGTTTCGGACCGCGGTAAGATCTAATGCAATAGTGGATTGTTGTTGCAATTAGGGTCGGATTGTCGAAGGTACATAGTGTCGAAGTCTCATGCGAAAGAACTTAATGATGTCGAAAAGCCCTTCAGAGATGGCAAAAGCTTTCGGAATCGAGCTTTCTGTTAGCAAATTATGAGCTTATTCTATAAAAATGCTTGTGCTTGATAATCAGGGTAACATTGAATGCTAGCAATGACCTTTAGTTGACCAGAAAGTTACGTAATGGATTCGAAAGATCTATGATTACAGCAGGTTAGCGGCAGATATCAACTGCTAGAGCATCAAACTTGATTTGGAGCTTTATCAACCATCTACACGATGTCTGCTTTTCTCGAAACTTCTGTTTGTAGTCATTCGAATATTTTTTTTAACGAAAAGTAAAAGTCAGTCTTATGCTGTTTCGAACTATCCATTCCTTGTTCAAACTTTGAAAGTAAATTTACGAATATTTACTTTACTTTAATCTTGAAATCTTTACCAAGTAGAAAAAAACATCTGTGGTTGGATATTAGCTAACGGCAATGCGACATGAACCCATAACAAATCTGTTAAGTTATTATATTTCTCCCTTGAAGACCTGTTCCGATTTACCCCGGGCCAGAAGGACTTTGTTACTACATATTTGGTGGTAGTTGACCAACGTTTCCTGACCTAGTCTGAGGCTCAACGATTCAGTAGCAAACTACAGGATGCAAACGGAGCTACCATCAGTTCGCATTCCGCAGTTATTGATACTAAAGAACCTGTACTATCAAGTTCAGCAGTCTTACAGCTTTCTGAAATATCGCTGTGATCAAGCACACAAAGTAGTCCAGTGATAAAGTAACTTGAAGATAGAAATAAAGAGTCTAGACACTCCTTCATTAGTCTTGAGCGCCCAGTCAGTGAACTCAATGCTAATATATCTGCCCTACTATCGCGGAGTGGATTGTCACCTTTCTGAAGAAGACTGACTTTTAGAGCAGTAGACTCACTGGTTCCTTTATAACTGATACATTTTTTATTGCTTTGAAATAAAGTGCATAGAAGTTAAATACAGAGTAAGAAATATGGTTCCTCGGCTGTAATACTGTCTAGTCAAATATAACCGTGACAAAAAAACAAAAATATTTTCTCGTACTTTTATAGAATTCTTTCCAATTTTCCATGCACTTGTTACAAGCCCCGACTGGGATGGCCTCCATTTTTTTTTTTTTTTTTTTTTTTTTTTTTTTTTTTTTTTTTTTTTTTTTTTTTTTTTTTTKTTTTTTTTTATTTCTTCGGGCTTGTCTCATTTTGGTGCGCGATTTTTGGATGGTTTGTACCAATCTAGAAAAAAATTTGTATCGAGTCAGTTCAAGTCAAGTTTGATCAGATGGATTGTAAAGCTTTTTTCTAAAATTTAAATAAAAATGACAAAAATTCTTCCGACAAAATTGACCTTTTTTGAATAAGTTTCTTGTATTACCTAATAAACGATTTCTATTAAATTTTCGTTGTTTTAGTCCAAGCTATAAAGATTGCCAATTGTCCTCGAGCTATGCAAGCGTATGTACCTACATACATACATACATATATATACGTGAGTATACATATATTTCAATATATTCATGCCCAATTAAGTAATTCGAAAATACCCAATTCTGCTGTTTTCGAACGAAATGACCTTCATTATTCAATAAATTTGATTACGAAAACACAACAAGCTAAGCGGCTAATATAGTTTTCCTTGCTCGAAATGCCGCTTGTGCTCATCAAAAGTAAATAAAATTTAAAATAATATAAACAGCCAGACACAAATGAAAAAAAGAACTTAAGAAACCGAATTTTATAATATACTCATGCCAGTTTCATAGTCAAAAAGTAAATAAATACATGTGCAGGTGTTTATACATATATCATTATTGGCATAAAGCAAAATTAAAAATCATAAATTTGCGCTAATTGAAAAGCTATTTGCTAGACATTTAGACATTCATACAAAAGCCAAAAATTCGGCGGGTTTATTTTGACTGAAATGTAGCAGAAAATTTTAGTATAGTTTTATAGTATAAATATGTGCGTATGTATTTACAGATATACACAAAAATATATCTACATACATATGTGCATCCATACATACAAATGCTCTTCAAGTACATCGCTATATAAATATTTGTAAGAAGTGCCGATAGTTTGTAACATACATATGTATGTACATATTAATGTATTAATGTAAATATGTACTACGTCTGCCCATCGCAATGGTTGCGTACGCAACAATCTGTAAACAAACAACTTTATTCGATCGATGAAGCATAAAAACAGGCGTGCGGAAGCAACTACCGAAACCAATAACACATGTTCGTTTGTATGTTTGCATGTAGTAACGCTAAGCAGACAACAACACAATAACAGATTGGCCAAATAACCACTTACGCTTGCGTTGTGCTTAGATATTTAGCTTTGAAATAGCTGGCAGCTCTTAAGGTGAGTTGCGCGCAGGTAAAGAGTTGGAGAGAGGCGCTGGCTGCGGCAAGCGGCATTGAAGCATAGCAAAGCTGGCAGAGTGTTTGTGGCAAGCACGGAAGAAGGGGCGAAGGCTATTTTTGGTGTGGCCATATTGTTGTTGGCGGAGAGATGAGTTAGCTGTTTTTTTAAGATGTTGTTGCAAAATTGCTTTTTGTTGTACAAACATTTTTGTTGTTGTTGTAAATCTTTTGTTGTTGTTGTTGGCGTAAATTGTTGTTGTTGTTGTAAATCTTTTGTTGTTGTTTAAAAACTTTTGTTTCTTGTTGTATAGTGTTTTGTTATTGTTGGCGTAAATTTTTGTTGTTGTTGTACAATTTTTGTTGTTGTATTAATTCTGCTGGCGTTGTTGTAGTTAAGTTTTGTAGTTGTTGTAGTTAAGTTTTGTAGTTGTTGTTGTACAATTTTTGTTGTTTTATTAATTCTGCTGGCGTTGTTGTAGTTAAGTTTTGTAGTTGTTGTTGTATAATTTTTGTTGTTAGTGTACAATTTTCGTTCTTTTTGTAAACGTTTTGTTGTTGTTGTGAAATTTGTTATTCTTGTTGAGCAATTGTTTGTACTTTTTTTGCTTTAATATTTTCTTTTTTTAATTTTGTTAATGTTATTTTTGTTGTTGTTTAATTTTGTATATTCTTGTAATTTAGACATTTTATATATTTTTTTAACTTCTTGTGTATAAATATGTTTGCCAGCATATGCAGCAACTAATGTAGCATGAAAAGTGCACACACACAACCACAAACACACGAACAGAAAACTACAAGCGTAAGATGTCTTCTTTGTGCCGCTAAGTACATTCTCGTACGTTGTTGCTCATTACACAAGTTTTTCTCCTACACAAATAGTTTCAGACGGTGGCAGCTATAAACACAACAAAAACACACACAACAATAACAACCACTCAATAATTATGTGCGACCACCGAATTGCGTGCGTTGCGCATCATTTGCACATCCGCTCTTCGGCCACACGGCGAAGTGGCAGCGCCAAGGCGGTAGAGGCAACGGCAACAAAAGTGTACATACATATATATGAACATTTATGTGTATGTGCATTCGTAATGTCCCCCACACACTTTTCAGTCGTATTCGTTGTTGTTGGCCGTTTGTTTCCCCCGATTTTCCAGTTAACATTAGCCACTTGAGTTGAAACGTTTCATTGATTTTCCCAAAACTATAAAACAATCCAAAGAAGATTCAGCAATTTTTTACACAAATTGATGTTCCTCCAAGTGCTAAGGTGTTCGAAATTGTTGCCAAAGTTCATTTGCACTTGAATCGAAGGCATTTAGTACTCCATTCGATTTCCGCTCCCGTGAAGCGTCTTCAAATAACTGTAGTGGGTACTTAAAAAATCGGAACTTCATCCTCCACAGGAAAATTAAAAACTACTTTTGTATGATTTTTTTTAATGTAAATTATTTTTGGGTATAGGTTTTATAAGTGGACCACTTCCTTCACTTTTCATATTGCCGCTTGTAGTGAATAAGACAACGATTCCGTGCTTCGCTCGCCCATTCCCGACCAAGTAAGATCATCCGTGTTCAAAGAGTACAATATTCTCATACCTGAGCCGTTCAAAACTTTGGAAATAATACTATCGAAATGATCCATCGTTCCGAACTTCGGTATACAAGCAAAACCGGATTTCAATGGCTACAAACGACAGGTTATTAAAAAAATTTAGCGTGTATTTCCGATAAATAATTCGATATGTCTGATTAGTCTCACAACGTAGGATAACCAGGTAACTGTTGATAGTCATAACTTTGAAGTCGTACGTAGAATAACTTTTGCCAAAAGGTGCTACTTCGGACTGACTAGGAAATTGAGAAGTAAAGTCCTTCTTCGACGAACAAAGACCAAACTCTACAAGTCCCTCAACATTCCCGTCTTTCCGGAATGGCGCCGAGGCCGAACAATGACACCATCGTATGAATTGGCTTTAGAAGCTACCGAGTACCGCAGTCCATAGAACGATGAGCTGTACGGGATATACGGTGACATTGACATAGTTCAGCGAACTAAGAGACAACGACTGCGCATACATTTTAGCTTTGAAGATTTTCGATTCGGTACCCGCTGGTGGGAGCAGAGGAAGTGGAGGACCTACACTTTGGAAACATCAGGTGAAGAAGGACCTAGCTGCACTTGGTTATCGGATTGTCGCCAAATACTGAAAAGAAGAAACGACTGTCACGCTGTTGTTAAGCGATGTCGACACTAGTAGAAAAGAAGTAGAAGAACCAATAAAAAAAACTCCGAAAATATTATAAATCATGATCTCATAGGCAACTTCCACTTCTTTCGCTGAACTCGTGTTAATAATGACACTAAAATATTATAGTTTTGTAAACTGCTGATTTAGACTTTCAATCTACGATAAAATTTTTTCGTTCCTCTTGAACTTTTTTCGAATGCATGGCTAATGAGCTCAGAGACCTGCTAACGTAGTGAATATTTATGCATCTGCAAAAGTCTCTCAAATTATATAAGTGACAGTTGAGAACATGCGAGAGCTCGTCAACCGATTGAGGAAGTATTATTTGCATATACTCTTTGCGATTAACAGAGGCGACATTTTATTACAGTGGGCCTATTCTGTAACTCGATTCGAAAAAAATTTACTCGAATTCGGATTTTTTATATTCCGTAACTCGATTTTTGGATTTTTAAGCCAATTTTCGAAAAAAATATTCGTTAGCTTCTGAGTTGTAGAAAGCAAAAACGAAAATTGTACGTATTTATTCTGGCACTAGGTGGTACAACTTTCGAAAAATTATAAAGTAGATACGAATTTCGAATAGAATACATTTACGAATCGAGATACGGAATAGGGCCCCAGGAAAATAAAATGGTGCTTGGCCGCATTAGTTAGTTGCTTATTTGTTCGTCCTTATAGAGTTGCATTGTGAAGCCACCGAGACTAAAATAATTCTATTGTGTCCTCTGTGAACCACTCTGTGCTCCTGATGAGGTTCAGCAATACAAAAAGCTGAATATGTTCAATAGGGTGATTCAAAAAAAAAAAAAAAAAAACAAATTTTTTTTCGTTTGGTACTCTGAAAAATGGGTTCCTAGACACCTCTAAGGAATACTTTCCAAGAATGAGTTCTTAATTGTAACGGGAAGGTCCTCCTACTTACTATTTTCTATTTTTTGATTATCATATAGAAAGTTTTATATCTCGCTTCCAACTAAAAAATATCTTGTTCCGTAGATTTTGTAGGAAATTGAATGCTCTTCAAAAAAGGACTACGATTTTTTCGTAAACCCAATCGTTTAAAAGATATTAATAGTTAAAATTTGATTATTTTTGGGAAAATTTTGTATTTCTTATGAATTTTATAACTCAATGAAATGAAATCATTATGAATGATACTTTTTTTTAAAGAAAGAACACAGAAACTTTAAATTACATTTAGAATTTTTATTATCATTCGAAAGAACATTCTTTCGCATTAATTTTTGTGAAGATTATCTGTTTTGAATGTTGGCTGCGGCTATGTCTCAGATGGTCCATCCGTTGACTCTCATTTTCAATGATTCGTTCGAGAATTTCGACTGATAACTGGCGAATGACGCGTCTGATGTTTTTCTTCAAGGTATGAAACGAAGTTGGATTGTCCGCATAGACTTTAGACTATGTCATTATCACACTTGTGGCCAATCGACCGGCCCAAAACGTGAAATTATCTCCTCACCGAAGTGTTCTCTCAATAAATCGATTGATTGTTGAAAGCAAATGTCGCCGAGGTCTAGAACTTTAATATGACTGTGGAATATTTTTGTGATTATTGTGTAGGGGGTGAGAAATTCCAAGTCAGGGTGACCCTGAAAGGCTTTGGCGTTCGTATGTGTCAGTTTTTTTTATGACATTATGACCCCTTTTTTCTTATCTTGATGTTTTTTCGCTTAGTTGTAACATTTTGGCAAAAACCAAAAAACAACAAAAAAAAAAAAAAAAGAATTTCCGAACGCCAAACCCTTTGAAAGTTTTACTATACTGACCTAGTACCATCACCCTGATTTGGAATTTCTCACCCCCCAGATTAGCTGTTGTACTGTGTATCAGGCATCAAATAGTCAATAATGGTCGGTATTGATGGTTACGTCCTCACCAGCATCATTTCTGAAGAAATATGGGCTGATGGAATTATCATGAACTACACCAAACAGTTGTTTTTTCTGGATAAAATGGCAGCTCTTGAATCTCTTCAGTTTGCTCTTCGTCCCAAATGAGGCAGGTTTGGTTCTTCACATACTCAGATGGAAAGTCCGATTTATCGCCCCACAAGAACTATCCTTTCATTTCTGAATGTCTGGTGATTCTTCGAAGAAGTACTCATCCGAAAATACTATAATAATTTCTTTGTCTCATTCAAAATCTTTTACAGAATAGGAATCGTTTGCGACGAAATCTTTGCATGATCAAGATGAAATATATAATAGAGCATGACAGCAAATACATTATTTTAGACTAAAACTGCCAATATTCAAATATGGCATATTCGATATGCCTACAAACCGAAAGACTACCCAATTGATCTGTTGATTTATTTCGAGCGACGCTTGCTGGCATAAATTACGCTTTTGATGTTACCAAAACGGCGGCATCGTAAGTCACGGTTTAAATGGGCACGCAACGACTGCTCCAATTTTGTAGCCACGAGCAACGCGCGCCACTGCCACAACTCTCATACAAAGTGGCCGTAGTAGCAATTGTCGCCGACGCCACCTACCAACGGTACGCGGTGCGCTGAGCAGCCTCTTTACAAAGACTTCGAGCGCGAAGGCGGCAAACACCGCTCGCGATGCCGACGCGTTCACCCGCAGCGTTGCAATTCGATTTGGCTATCTTCCTGTGAATTATTGCATTGGTCATGCGTTTTGCTACAACTTTTTGTTATTAACGGCATACAACTCTGCCGAAAGCCAATCAAAGTGACTCCCCAAACGAGCGACAAGCGGGGCGCTCAACGCCACCGTTCTGAGTTCTGCATGCAAATTGGGTGCGCCTTTGATCTCTCAACGCTGCTGGTGACAAATAAATTAAGAAAATATTGCAATGTTCTTGTTGTTATTGCAGCCGTTGTGTTTGTTGTTTTCTTCTAGGTATGGGCAATCGAGGTCTTTGATATTTTTATGCCGTGTGCCGTATGCCAAATGTCGAACGCTTTCGAATGTGACTGCGAAAAGCGTCAAAGTAAGCAAATGTGTTTTCAATTTATGCGTTTTGCCGAAAAATTAAAAAAAAAAAAATATTGTTTTAATATTCGTGGAATTTGGTTGATGATTGTGTGTTTGTATGAATTCGTCATGGTTTCATTGTGAGGCATTGTGCTTTTATAAAAAAAAAATAATATTTTATGTACCGTCATTACTTAAAATTTCTTTTGATTCCTTCTTCTTCTTTATTGGCTTAGACACCGCATAAGCGGTTAGAGCCGAGTTCATTACGGCAAACCATTTTTCACCCTTTTGCGCCAATTGGAGATTCCAAGTGTAGCCAGGTCCTTCAGGTCCTTCTCTGGTCTTTCCAACGGAGTTAAGGACTCCTTCCTCTTCCTCTGCTTCCACTGGCCAGTACTGCATCGATTAATCTTAGAGCTCTAGTGTTTTCATTCATTCGCACGACAGGACCTAGGCTGCGCAGCTGGTGTCTTTTAATTAGTTTCGAGGGTGACGTTGTTGTTGGTAATAATATTGGTTCCAAAATGGACAAAATTATCTACAACTTCAAAGTTATGACTGTCAATGCGACGTGTGAGCCAAGCCGTGAAAGCGACCTTTGTTTGTTTGTCAGGATATATTTTGTCTCGCCCTCATTTACTACCAGACGCATTCGCTTCGCTTCTTTGTCCCACCTAGAGAAAGCAGAACTAATGGTGTGGTTTTTATGGCCAATGATATTGACGTCATCGGCGTACGCCAGCAGTTGTACACTCTTGTAGAAGATTATATCGTCTCTATTTAGCTCTGCAGCTCGAATTTTTTTTTCTGAAGTACATTGAGGAAGTCGTCTGACAGAGGGTCTCTTGTCGAGCATCGCCTTGTCTGAAACATCGCTTCCTTCAAGTTACGTCAAGTGTTGTTACAAAGCATGTCCATTTTAAACTCATGTTCTTTCGGTATCCTGAATTTGCTTGCAGATTCCATCTAGTCTATTTCTATTTAGTTCCCTCTTTATTATTCCTAGCGTACATGGAATTGTCTCTGCCTTGGCTCCATCTAAAGAAGTTTTTGACTTAGCCAACTCGTCTGCTTTTTTGTTGCCGGAAATGTTTGTATGACCGAGAACCCAAAACTGGACAAGTCAAGTTGAGCTCCTAATGAGCTTAAAGCTTCTCGCGCTGACCCTTTAAAATATAAATACATATATAAAATATATAGAATATATGTATAATGACGAGCTGAGTTGGTATAATCGTGTCGGTTTGTCAGTTTTTGAGATATCGGCCCAAAGGCTGGTCGATCAAATTGATGTCCTTGTATGGAAAACTTTTTATTACACTAGAAACCTTAACGAAACTCGGAGTTATTCGAGATCATCAAAGTCGACTAATGGTTAGATAAACAGAATTCCACAATACCTAAGGCTATTAATTTCTCATAGGAATAAATTTATTTGAAAAATTTGATGTTAACAGAAGTTCTAGGTTTTTGTCATAAGGTTTTGTTAGCCAAAATTATAAAATAGGTTTTTGTGGATCGAGTTACTAAATATCCCTTAAGAAAACTTAAGACTCAAATTGTAACTGTGTCAATCGAAGCCTGAATGGATCAATAAAAGTTAGGGAGATCTAACAATTTTGTTTCCTCTTCTATCGTCACTTTAGAAGAGCAAGTTTTTCAAAATCTCTCTCCTCAATACTCAAACTACATATTTATTTTTTTGTTCGCTATAACCAATAGTAACCAGTATATATTTTTTCTCATTTTAAGCTCTTTTTTGGTCCTCATTGATTCTGCTTTTATGTCTTCTAATAGTACATTTTAATTTATACTTCTTCGATAGAGTCCAAAAATATTGAGTGTCGGCATGTCGTCAAGTCTACTTACACAGACAAAGACCATCAGATATTATAATTTATTAGATGATAAAGTCTATGAAAAATTTTCATTGGTATGGATATACCCCAGTTCTGACTGACTAGTAAGCTACATATCAGTGTTTTATCAAATTATCTGTGGAGATTTTAGTTAGGAAACCCTTAATTAAAAATACCTCTGAAGTCAGCTAAAGGAAAATGGGTAGCTTTTTATCGATCACCTCAAAGCTTCGAAGTCATTAAAATGTACGGATAGTATGGAGTTAGTAAGGACTTTGATTGAATGCTCCGCTTTCTGTGGAGTTCAGGGTTAGGTTAAGTTAAATTGTTGACCTTAAAAGAGAATTTCACTGGGACAGCTTATAACACTGAGCCGTTGTGTGAACTTCTATGAAAGTTTAGCATAAATAGTCTCAAAAATCAACAGAGCTTTGAGCCGATTACAAATTTGTTGTGATGTTTCAGCTACAGTCTTGCAAAGGCCGGATAATGGAGGCATTTTATATACTTATGTATACTTTCGCGAATACGATGAATGAGGGAAGACTTGCGATTGCGAATACTGCCATAATAAAACCGACAGCGTTTACGAGCAAATGAGAGAGGCTGCGGCATTCGCGCGTAATGATCACATGGATCACAATGATCGCTGCAAAACTGCAAATGGGAGGTAGGCAGGGTCAGCTGCACAGAGGCAGTCATTAACGGCATCAATGATTGATGAGATTTACGCGAGTACAATAAAAGCAATAACAAAGCCTGATTTTCGCACAATAAAATGCGTTTAACACATTTTACAACAATGCTGGCGATCGTAAAGTGCACGCTACACGAAGGCAACGCCAACAAAGAGAAGGCGAAGTTGGAAGAATATGGTAAAAAGGGAGCATAAAATGCGCTGTGAAATGTGTTAACGAGCGGGGCCACAATGGGACCACCAGGAAGCGCGCAAATTTCGCTTTTGTTCAATTTTCGCATGGAAAATGTGGAGGGAGCGAGGAAAATAGCTTGTTTGCAATTTAATTTTTTTTGTCGAATTCTTTTTTCATATTTGTTGTTATTATTACTGGACTTTGTTCAACTTGTTTACATTTTTCGCCTTTATGAAAAATTTAATAGTTTTTTTTGGGAAGCAAATGTAATCGGTTTGCTCACTTCTTGTTTTTGTTTACGAATTGGGCGCAAGTTTATTTAATTTTTGGCTTTCGACATTATTTTTCCACACTTTCCGTACGGAGTGTTTACATTGCTAGACAGAAAACAAAAAAAAAAAAAAAAAACAAAAAAAAAAAAAAAAATTTAACTTGTTTTTATTTACGAATTGGGCGCAAGTTTTATTAATTTTTGGCTTTCGACATTATTTTTCCACACTTTCCGTACGGAGTGTTTACATTGCTAGACAGAAAACAAAAAAAAAAAAAAAAAAAAAAAAAAAAAAAAAAATTTAGCATCCATTTATAAAATAAATTTTTTTCTTGTTATCTATTTCCAGTGGATCGCGCTATGAGTCCGGCACAGTCGGAGGATTCCGGTCTGGCACCCGATCGTGGCACCACATATGCAACAATAACACTGCCACGTGACAACCCACACAATATGGGCATCACATTTGCAGGTGAGTTTGAGTGCAATAACCTCAAAAAGGAAGCACTCGAGAAACTAAATTATATGATGAATATTATGACTTTATATATTATGCTGTTGTGGTGTGCGTGCTTCTAATATCCCTGTAGGAAAACACGAATTGATCAACCAAAGCTTTGGTTGAGGAATTTTGTCGAATGTTTACCACAAAGCTTTCGTAAACTGACCAGATGTCGTGAAGCAATTACAGCTTCGTGCAGGGACAACCGCTAATAATTAATTTTTTTCACCCGATCTCGTCGAAAATACTTCTATGTTCAACAAAAATATCATAACTCGTTTTTATTTTTATAATTTTGTAAGAATACAATATGCGAAACAGTTGGCAACCCACATAAAAAATATCTTCGACGGAAATGTATTTTTTAAATGTTTCAATTCGGTGCTCATACAATAATATTATAAAACAAGAATAAAGTAATTATAATTGAATTAAATATGTGGCAACACTGTTCACAAATATTTCCAACTGTGGCAAGTTCAAGTTTTTAATGTAATTTAATTGAAAAATGTTAACGAGTTATTACCATATACTATAATACTATAAAGTTTAAATATATTTGCAGTTTCAAATATTTGTGAACAGAGTTGCCACGTATTTAATTGTGCAAAAAATTAATTTTTGAATAGTAAGTTTTATTAAACCATGTTTTTTCATTACATTTTCTTTATTCATTTCTTCAATAGGGGGCAACTGTTTCAAAATATTTTTTAACTTTAGCATTCTTGAACCTGATTATCCATAAAAAAATTTGTTCAATCCTTTATTCTATTAATCTTATAAAATTAAAATTGCAAAATAGGTGGCAACTCTCCTTAAAACATTTTTCCCACAATAACTGTAGACAAGTTCCACGGCTAGCTAGTTTGTTTTACTATTAATATTAATTAATTGCAGAATAGCTGGCAACTCCCGTCAACAAATGTTTGCGACAATAATTTTACACAAGTTCTTCGGCTTGCTGAACAAAATATTTATTTTTTTTTTCACTATTAATCTTTTAAAATCAAAATTGCAAAATAGCTGGCAACTCCCGTTAAAAAAAGTTTTCTCACAATAACTTTAAACAAATTCCTCTGTTTGATAAATAGAATATTTAAATTTTTAGTTTGTTCTATTTTAATTTTTTAAACAGTGGGCTACCAAAGTAATTACATATGAATGCATACATATCTGTGACACAATTCTATAAATTTCCAAAGATGTGGCAATACCTTTCAAGAAATATTTTTAACAGTAAGCTGCGTCAAAAAACTTTATATTGTTAGCTATATTATAGTACAGTTATCGCTATTTTTCAGTTATTTTAAATTAATTTTTTTAATAGATGGCAACTCTCCTAAAGTATTTTTCACATAAAACTGTTTTGAATCTTCTTTTAAAAACAAATTTGTAGCAATTTTACATAATATTAATGTAATAAAACTAAATTTTGAAACAGGTGGCAACACCACAATTATCTACTTTAGCTCTTCTTAAGTTCTCCATTTGGATTGGCAATTTAATAACATTTTTAAGTTTTTTGACCTTAATTTTTTTTTAAGTGGCAACTCTCTTAAAATATTTTTCACATAAAATTTTCTTGAACTTTCTCATTTTAACACCAAAATTTGAGCAATTTTTCATATTGTTAATCTAATAGACCTAACTTGTGAAACAGGTGGCAACACCTCCATTTGCCACTTTGGCTTTTCTAAAGTCCTTAGGTTGAATTAGCAATATAATGACTTATTATTAAATTTAAATTTTCAAACTTGTGGCAACCTCATTTTTTCCGAGCGTTTCTATTAGTTTCTGGTTATGTTTTGTAGAAATAAGTTTATTTTTCCTGCAGGGTATACCTATCAAACCACGCATTTATAAGGGTATGCACTCGTGCTGCTCATTACCGCTGCTCACCACCATTTAACCCACAACAATTAGTGCCACATTTTTCTAAATTTAACCGATCGAAATTTATTTATTACGAAATCGTGTCCAAATCTCAACCTACGCCACTACCGCTTTAGCTGGCGGCTGTAAAGGGTTGCGCCTTGTCGATTTGTATCACCCATTCCACAAGATACATTTCTAGCTACATTTGAGCGTATAAATACATATGTATGTTATAGTTGCGTATGCATGTACGTGTGCGATTACGCAAAGTATGCGAGTTTCAAATTTCATTCTGAGAAATTTGACATCACAAATCTCTAAAAGCGTGCGCGTGTCCTCAAAATTCTCGACATGCCTTGTCTCAATTTATTTGATTGATTGATGGACAGACAACATAATCGGCAAGCAGATTACTTTAATGCCACCTAAGCAGGGTTGAAATTATTCGATCAAAATAGTTGTACATTTAATTATCAAATATGACAGCTCGTTAATGCCTAATAAAAGTTTGTATCGAAATACTCGAGTGGGTTCCCGTCTGTTTGGGCTCTATTTGTTTACTGAAAATTTGTTAAAAGTTTACAGAGAGAGAAGGAGAGGCACATTTATAGTCCAACCATATGTTCCATGCTTATTGCGTAAGCGCTGGAATGCAATAATTTTCATTATTAAATTATTATTTTTGAAAATTCTTCGAAGAATCTCTTTGTTTCCGAATTGGTGGATGGTGAAAGCCCATATGTACAGATTCCGGTGGCTTTTTTTCAATTGCATACAATAAACACCATTATTATCTTATGGAATATTGATGGTAGTGTTCTTTGTGCTTCTTACAAGACGGCTGGATGCACATTTATCCAAAAATATATATATTTGTTACGGAAAACAAGGAGATTGCAAAATGCATTTTCCATTGAGAAATCTATTAAAGAAAATTCTAGAAAATTTTGAAGAATCATGCCGCTTTTTATGTAGAATATATATGAGTAAAGAAACTTGTGACTGAAATGAAACAGAATTTGATATTTCTAGCCATTAATAGCAATATATGTGTAATATATCTTTTTTTTAAATACTATCGCCTACGAAGACCACATAACTGTTTGGTCTAACCTTATATCTCCTTTTTCAGCTCAGCTTGGTGCCGAATGCTACTTAGAAACCAGTTCGTCAAAACTAGAATGCCAATACAGTTCATTGATCTAACGCATCCCACAAAATTTAGTCAAATTAGTTTCTTAATTAAAAGACCTATCACTTGCTATGATTTGATCTCCAAAAGTTTTTCAATAAGGGTATGTTTTCATGCGTGATATGGCCTTTTGCACAGCCCTTTTGTTACAACTAAGTACTTAGTCGGATGACATCCACTTCGAGAACCGAGAAGTAGTAGAAGTGACGCTCCATATTTGCAGCAATCTGGGCTCCGTCTTTGGTTTTAAAACATTATGGACTAATACTTCTTTCCAAATGCAAATCATAGCATACGGTGAACGACTCTTCCTGTATCCTATAGTTTTCGATAATTAGCCTCCTATTATACCCAGATAGTGCTTAAATCAAGTACCAATTCCGGGACTGTGAATAACTCTAGTACTAATTTCCGGATGGTATGTATTTGGTTGCTTCTCCAAAACTTACTTTGAAATAGATTTCGAGCCGGAAACACTATTACATTAGGCTTAGATGGCTGATCAAATGTCGCACGTGGATTGCGATCAACTTCTTCCAAACAGCTTCTGCAGATGAGGTCTCGTAAGATTCTCAAACTTACAGCATGGACGCCAACAGGGTGTTCTAGTCTGTTAAAAATACCCCAACTAGGGAAAGGATAGCGTTACTGAGACCAAAAAAGTCACTAGTTTCCTTGAGATTGATTTTGGGCCAAAAGGGTTTTGCGACAGCGCATGTACCGATGGTGGCCCAGCGCTGAGTGAGAGGTCGTTTCTCTGAAGATACCTGCACTCCAGAGCAGTTGATCAACAACCTCGTCTTGGAAGATATGCCGTTAGTCAGGAAGTCTGAAGCTGGAGTTGATAGTGAACTCCTATACCGTAAACTCCTCCACCAACCTTCACCACAAACTTTGACCCCCTCGTCAGTATATAGGCAGAGAAGGAGTCGCCAGAGTTTAAATTGGCTACTTCACGATCCAAGGGATCCGGTATAATGTCAAAATGTGTGAGGATATCCGCACGTTCAGATACGAGTTCTTTTAAGGACCTAGATTCTCTCAGCCTGATAGAAATTTTCGCCGCCATACACCTTGGGCAGACGTCAGACGGCGGTAAGTGCCATAGTTGGAGTGGAACTTAGTGCAACACTCATTCTGATAAGCGCTGCTCGTTGAACGCTCCAGAAACGCTATTAAATATTTCGATATTATATTTGAACTATTATTTTTGATTGACTATAAATACTGTCTAATATAGTATAGTAGTCGTCTTCGATTCGCCATCTCTCTACCAGCTGCTAGTTTAATATTTTCATATGAAATCAAGAACAAAGAAACATAGTATACCTATACAAGAGAAGAGAGAGTGGATATCTCCATATAGTCGTTTAACATTATCTCCTTATATTTCTAGAATGGAGACTCTAGTTTATATTGGCATCATATTTTATTTAATCCAGTTTTGTATTCGTTTCGCCACACTCCAAATTCTTAGCGAAGAAAATTAATGATAAGGGATTGGAATTTTAAAAGCGAACGTTTCTGTTTAGACAGTTCTAAATCTTAGATAAATTGCTCGACTTTAAAAAATTCCATTTCATTCAAGTTGAAAAATAATTCGAAAATATTATCGTAAGAAGCACATAATTAACAAATTTGCACATTATAAGTACATACAGTAGTACACGTAGTATATACGAATAAAGGCACACAGGCTAGTGTATGTATACATTATAGACGCTATTCAAAAGTGAGTCTCGCTAATCCCATTTAATTAAGCTTTCACATAAAGCATTTAATATTTCTGCAGAAATCGTCGTCATGCCGCCATCTATATACAAATGTGCTGTGATATGTATGTATATAAATTAATTTCATTCAAACTCTTTGGTGATTTATTGTTGGCATAAATTTCTGAAATTCGCCACACTTAAGCGAATGTTAATTGGGTGTCTTACTCCGTAACATGTGTTTTCGCGAAGAGCAAACAAAACTTTTTCAGGAAAGAATTTAATTTGACAAAGTATTGGGTCCCGTGGACGTTTCTAGGGCTTATGGTACTTATCTTCTAATGGCTCAGTAAGGTCGTTTTGATTATGTTTTCAAACACCTTCTTACAAGTAATTTTGAAAGTACGATTAAGCCAAAAAATTTTTTTTTAAAAATGCCTTAGTTTTAATCAATTTACTACCTTAGGTAGCGCTGAATTGAACAAACTACCGCCATACTCATCAAATAAGATCGTCTAATCAATAGCAGAAATAATACCAGTGTGATCAAATTGAAAGGTGAATTTTATCCATTTCACCTCCTTCAAAGTAATCCCCTTCCGCTGCAATACACTTATGCCAAACAATTTTCCAGTCATCATAGCACCTGGAAAAATCCTCCGTCGTGATGACCATAAGAGCCTTCTTCGATTCAGCTTCTATATCCTCGATTGAGGCAAAACGGTGTCCTCGTAGTGGTCATGCGGATTTGCTGAATAGACTGAAGTTGAGTTCAAATATAAAGTGGTGAATCGAAGACACTTATGAATGGTGTTTTTTTTAGACATGTGGTTTTTTCGAGGATATAAAATGCTCATGTTATTAATGTTATGGTCAAAAAATATAGCTTTATTATAAGAACAAGAGTCTGTCATTATGTTTTAAAAATTTTCGACCATTTTTGGCAGCAATTGGGTTCTTGTGTCAGCAATAACGCGCAATAAGCCTCTTCCAATCGCACGATTTTGAAGACTAAGCCATAAGTCCACAATGCGTGGATAATACGTCGCCAAAAGTTTCGTTCCATAAATTTATTGTTATGTTGGCTGTATGGCAAGTAGCGCCGTAACAGCGTTTTCAATTGATATTATGACCAACTTTATACTTGAAGATATATGGAAGTTAGATTGCTGAACAAAATTTTCTTGTGAAAATCGGCATCGGTGGCCATCTCGTTTTGGAACCATTCTCTAAACGTGAAACGCGCTTGATGATCATTCGACTTCAATTCTTGCACGAGTAGGATTTTGTGAGTCCGTAAACCCCAATTCTTTCAAAAAATCAACCTAAAGTGGGTAGGCACAACTCCAATCATTGCGCGCTATGATGGATGGTCTCATTTGCCTACTCTTCGCTTTTGTGGAACAGCACCAATAACACCTTCAGTATGCACTGCCGGTGTCTCTGAAGATACACATAAGATACACATTATCTATTAGAGTATACGTGATGTGAAACCGATTCATGGTTGGTTGAAGTACTTACTCTGCTGGTGGAAGATTGGACGCGAACTGAAGTAAATGATGATCCATTTTGAGGTTCTCTACTGTTTTAAAGAAAAAATACAGAAAATTCCAATTTTATGGGCAGTGTTTGTACATAATCATTCAAAGGCATATTTTTGGGCATTTATTTTTTTGATGATTATCTCTTTCAAATGCTGGCCGTGGCTTCGTCTCAGATGTTTCATTTGTTGAGCCCGATTTTCGATAACTCGCTCGAGCATTTCGACTGGTAACTGGCGAATAACACGCGTGATGTTTTGCTCCAAGGCCTGAATCAAAGCGGTATTTTTCGCAAAGATTTTACACTTTACATATCCGCACAGGAAAAGATTTAATGGTGTGATATTACAAGATCTTGGTGGCCAATCAACCGACCCAAAACGAGAAATTATCTGATCACCGAAGTGTTCTTTCAAAAAATCCATTGGTTGATGCGAAGTGTGGGCAGTGACACCGTCTCACGATCTTCAATTTCAGCCATCAAATAGTTGGTCATCATTGTTGGTTACGTTCTCACCGACATCACTTTTGAAGAAATATGTACCTATGATTCCATTCAATGGCAACTCTTGAATCTCTTCAGGTTGCTCTTCATTCCAAATGCGGCAATTTTTCTTGTTTACCTACCCACTGTGCCGGAAATAGGCTTCATCGCTGAACAAAATCTGTCTCGGAAACGTGGGATCTTCTTGGAACTTTTCAAGAGCTCATAGAGGAAAGCGATGTCGCTTTGGAAAGTCAAGTGCTGTATTTTGCACGCTTTTAATTTAAGATCTCGTCGTAAAGAGTGAAGTCGTTCCATACGCCAGCCTGAGTTTCAGCCAACAGCGCCGAATCGAGTCTCCACGATATTCGTATGGTCACGCTCATATATCTTTTACTTGGGTCACCCGCTACATACATATTTGTTTATGGACATCATTAACGCCCATACTTTATGAGGACCCTGCCGCACATTCGCTTGTTTTGTTTTTTATTACCAATTAAATCATTTCTTAAATCCAACCCAGCATTCTGCGCTTGATAAAATCCGATGATGCAATTGAATTCTACAGATATTAGGCTATGAGCGCATTAATTATTACAATACAATTTAGCTTATAACTGATTAAGAGATGTCATAAATTAAACTGGCTGCTTAAATAAATCATAACGAAAGAGATTTCTAATCGCGCGCAGGCGGCGAAGAGCGGCAGCAGCTGAATGCCGAGCGCCGTACGCTTAGCGACAGACGCCACATGACGGCGCTGCCGTTGCCACTGTCATTGCGGGCGCCGCAGACCAGCGGGCGGTGAGGGTCGCGTTGATAATCGCTGGCAATGCCCAGTTGGCATGAATCAACCGGGCGCAGAAGATGCTTCAGCTGGGCGGCGCTGAGAATGCGACTTGGCAGCAATGAAGAGCGAAAAAAAGTCATTTCAATTTCTTTTATTTTAGATTTGTTTTTGTCTTCTCGCTATTGACCGCATGACTCGAGTCTCGAGTCTAGACAATCACAACGCGACGCGATGCGACGCTTCGTATCCGAACATGTCAACATTGTTGCCGAAATCACCACATGTTGGATAGCCGCATGAGGAATCTCAGACGTTCGCCGGCAAATTGAAAACAAGAAAGAAAAAAAACAAAAAAAAAAAAAAAAAAAACCCAAAAAAAAAAAAAAAAAAAAAAAAAAGAAAAAAAAAATCCCAAAAGCAAAGTGAAAAATAAAATATTGTAAAAATAAAAACAAGCGAAAAGACCGAAAGAAAAACATTAACAGCAAAAGGAAAATAGCTTGCGAGTATTTGCATATGTTCGACAGCATGTAATAAAGAAGGCCAGCAGACGCTATGGGGAAATAATAATGGAGGCGTACAGCCAAATTTCCTGCTATGAGACAATGACAACTTTGGACTACTTTCATGTGTTGTTCTTGTTGTTGTCATCATTTGGTTTATTATTGTTGCTACGACGGATAAATGTTTTTCAGTGTAGGTGTATGTGTGAATATGCTGATTGCTTAGCCAAAGTAATTGATATACCGGGGAAGCAGTTGCGGCAAATGCATACATATGTACAAACATCTATATTATTTAAATGGATATTCGATGGATATATACATTAGAATGTATACGTATATATATGTGTGTAAGTACTTATACGAGGTGTGTTCAAAAAGTATCGCGAATTTTGTGTTTTTTCAAAAATTATTTATTTATTTATGAATAAAATAGATATCTTCAAAGTAATCCCCATGAGATATTATACACTTGTGCCAACGGTTTTTCCAATCTTCGAAGCACTTCAAAAAATCATTTTTTTATCTTCTTCAGCTTCGATGCCGTCTTTATCTCGTCAAGAGAAGCGTAACGTCGTCCTTTCATGGGCCTCTTAAGTTTAGGGAACAAGAAAAAGTCACAGGGGGCCAGATCTGGGCAATACGGTGGCTGCGGCATCATTAGTGTGTTGTGTTTGGCCAAAAAGTCGCGCACAAGCAGCGATTTGTGAGCAGGGGGTTATCGTGGTAAAAAGCCAATTTTTGTCACATCTTCTCGGCTTTCTGAGAACATTTTGTATCACCGATAAAGGTTGCTTCGGTCCATGAAGCTTCTCCGTATGCCACAGTCAACATTCGGAATGCATCCGCGCACTTAATTTCGTTTTTCACACAAAATTTGATACAGGTTCTTTGATCAGTTTTTTTGAATAGGTAAAAATCGAAGACGATCCAAAACACGTGCAAGCAAAGCAGCTGTCAACAATTAAATGAACATTCAAACTGGCCGAGCTTGTCGGCATAAGTGAGAGACATGAGTACCATCATAACGCTACAAAAAATTCGAAATTCGAATATACGTAACCCGCGAAAATTCAAAATTCGCTATACTTTTTGAACACACCTCGTATACATGTTGGCCATAAAGAAGAAATTGTCTAAAACATTACAAATTTCGGCTAACGCTGTGGTGATCTGCATTTTGCTTAATACTCGTACATAAGTACAGATAAAGGAGGTTAATAATTCCTTTTCATGAAAATGAAAGTGTATAGATATACAATAGATGTGCAATTCATGCGGATTCGTATTCATAGCCGATCGATGGATAGTTTTTAGAGTAGCGAATCGAACAAGCAAATGGTATGCAAAACTTCGACTGGCATAAAACAGTACAAATGGGCTAGAAAAAGAGCAAATAAATCATATAGACCGTTATAATCAAAGAGATAGAGAGAGATAAAGTGTCAAAGGGAAGTCAGTTCTACCGATTAACGAGGTTTTAACATACACTCTTTCTCGATAATTTCACAATAGTAATCTCTAAAGCAAAGCATAGCCAGCTAACATACATAAGAATCTAATGGAGTCATGTAGAAATGCCACGGATTACGAAAAGTAGTGCATATGAAAGCATCAACTCGAGGACAGACTACTCGAATCATATTTTTGAGACACATTTTCGACTGAGTGTGGAACATTTGTTACAAATAGGGCACCTAAAATAAAAGTAGAATATTTTTCGTCGCAGTAAATCGTGCATCCGAGTATAAACATTTTACTGGAGACCTCGTTTTTGGGTTTTAGACTAAATCGTTTTAAAAACTATATATATTAATTTGTTTTTTGTAAAATTTGATTTTATTGTTCAATAAGTTTCGATTCGTCTTGAATATAGTGATATTTATTTATTTTTTTTTTTATTTTATAAAAGCTTACATAATAATACAATTATTATACAAACTTAAGAAAATACGCAGCACTAGCATCATGGGCTATCGGCCGTATAGTGATATTATTATTTGTCTTTTCATTAGAAATAGATCTCAGTATCCGGTTGCAACAGTCCTTATTTTGAGCTCTAGGAAAGAAAGGTCGATTCTTCTAACATTCGGAGAATACAGCAGATGAAGATTTGAGATAAGATGCATAGCCTTGATTTGATTTGGGGGGTTTCTCAAATGGCACAGAGTCTCGATTTCAGTATCTTCGGTACTCAAACGAAATTTAGCAAAGCCACTTACAAATGGTTAGTTTGCTTGGCACAGAGTCCTTGCGACACTTATGAAGAATGCTTATGGTTTCAGCAGTGATTTTGTATCAAAACGAAATACTATATCATGAACGAGTTTACGACGATAAATTGAAGGTTTGGTCTACCAACAAAATAGTGTGACGGGCTGAATTTGGGAATTGGGACTTCGTGTATACTCTCAGCTGCGACTGCTATATTTTCTACACCGCGTGCTGTACGCGGTCTATTCGATGGCATATTATCCAATAATGCTGGATCTCAAGACGGGTGATGATGTTGCGAATAGCACAAGTATGCTCCGTTGGCCGATTATGTTGGCCGTAAGTTAAGCACAGCGCGTTAAACAATACTGAACAAAAATAACATGACAGCTTTACATGACTCACGCGTGATCTGTCAAAACAAAGCTATTAATGGTGATTGGTGACAGTTGGAGCATGTTGTTTGAAATTTTATAGCAAGGATATTTGTTTAAGATAGGAGTTTTTTGATAAGGAAATAAATAGAAAATTATAAAAAATTAGAAAAGAGTTCTACTTATATATTTTTCTTCGAACAACTTTTACCTCGGAAAAGGGTTCTTATGCATGCTCGTAATTTTCTTGTAAGTATTTTTATATCCATACTACATACATATATGTATATGTAAACGCGTACACTTTTGTATACGACTTTTTGGCACTCGGCCATTTGGCTACGTCGTTTCGGTCGCATGAATGACTTGATTTGTGGCAGGAGGAAATGAAAATTTATTTCGCTACGCACAAATATAATCAAATTTCACAGCCACGCAGCGAAAGGTGTCACACGTAATAGACATGCGGCGGTGCTTGGGCTGTATGACCAAGTAGCGGACACATTAACAGACACATATGTATATGTATGTATGTATATATAGTGAATGTATGTTTGTATGTATGTATGTATATACTTTGAAGCGGTATTAAAGGTGCGCGGCATTTTATAGGCTCAACTATTGAACACTTCAAGGCATTCATTAAAAATGGCTTAAATTGTAACAACAACAAAAACAACAACTATGTGCCTATATTTTATATGTAGCTAACGGTGCATTTTCATAGCGATCAGGCCGCCACAACAGACTCCTTTTTCCTTTTTTTCGCACATATTTTTATATCGCTGTGTGTGTGTGTAAGCAATAAAAATGCAACACTTGTCTGCTAAATAAATAAACAGACGCAGCAGCCTAAACATGCACACGCATGCATGTACATACATGCACTTACACTCGCATACACGCCTCTTAAGCACAATCGGCTGCCCACAATTCGCCTCAATCAGTGCAACGGTGCGTTTCTAATGATTCCACCACAAATTGCAGCGTTTCTTTACGGCTTCACCGTCTAATTACCAATTTTGTTTATTTATTTATTTAACATTTTCTCCCGTTTTCTTTCTTTTTTTCCATTGCATATGCACACAACGACGTTTCATTCATCGCAAACGCCTCGACATCAATTGCATTCACACGTGGCCGTTGGGGTTTGTGTGTGTGCGTGTGTGTAGAACGCAACGACCTATCGTATCCACCTGTTATCGGCGCGCTCAGTCCACTGGGTCACGCTGCGGACTTTCTAGCGCCCGGCGATCGTATTCATCAAATCGACGGCATATCCACAATTGGGCTGAGCAATCAACACGTCATGAGCATGCTGTGCGGCGCTTGTGACGGCTCCACGGGCGCTGGAAACAACGGCTCTGGTTCGGAGGATGCGGCCGGCGATGCGCGCAACATACCCGCGGTGGTGGAAATCGAATATTCGCTGCCCGAATACAGTGAGTATTGTGTTGTTTTGATATTTTGTTATTGTTTCCACCTGTAAATGTAAATAATGATGAGTATCTCAAGTACGTTCCACAATGTGACACTCTGCAAATGCATAGTTTGTAAACGCAACAACTGTGCAACATGTGGCTGGCAACATTTGTTTAAAAACATTAACCCGCGGTTGAGCGCTGGAGTCTATATAGCACTTGTTTGACTTTTATTTTTGTTAGATGATTGTCTACAATTTTTGCTTTTCAAATATATACTGTAGGCCAAATTAGAACTGGCTTCGAGAGTTTAGCGTATTAAAAATATCATTAATAATGATAGTGGGTCAATACATAGACAAATAACTGCTTTGAAAATGTAAAGCACAGTAATATTTTAATGATATAAACATACATAAATCCGGACAGCATTATTTACAAGGAGAAACAATCAAGCGTTTTGTACTCAGTAGACTTCGCCAAGGCTTGGGCATCCGGAGTTTCGGAATACTTCTTTAGATATTAGACTCATTTATGTTATAAGACCCAATACAGTTATAGAAAACTGTAGTGTAAATAGGTATGTGAAGCATAACTTCTAAGCATCGCTTGATGAGAAGATCGTTCACTTTTGAACTGCGTGGCTTTAGGCTTATTTTTCGAAACGCTGAATTATTGCGTGAGCTTTTAGAGGTATCAAAGACTTCTAATGCATGAATAATAAAGCATGAATCAAAGTCAAGCACACCAGGCAATTTAAATCATAATTTTCCGGGTCTGTTTAACTCTTTCGTACACGATAAATTTGTGCCTCCTGGACAAACCGTCAACGCCAAGTTTTACATGGAAGTCCTCAAGAGACTCAAGGAAGGGTCAGTTAGGTACGACCAAGGCCAGCATCCCTACGCTTTCGCAGCCGTTCTACATACGTTTTTTTTTTGTTTCCTTGACTGAAAAGGCCGATAAAAGGGAGGCATTTTGAAACGACAGAGGCAATAAGTTTTTTTAAATCGACTCAGACCTATTACTTTCCGGGCAAATCTCTTATATCGTACTAGAGGAAGTTTCTGAAGATTGTAGATCAATTTAAAATTCAATTTGAAATAGTATGATATTGGTAAATGATCCCTAGTAAAGTTTATTTTCCTCAAAATATCTAGCTAGCTTTATAAGCTCATCGCTTTATAGGCTGATTCTCGAGGTAGATTAGGTTAAAGGGCTGAATTATCAGCATGGCGGGGGATTGAACTTCAACTGTTATGCCAGATATTTGAACTGGATGCCTAAAAGTGTAAGATCCAAGGTTTTTTAGGTTTGATCTGGTAAAGACGTGGCATTCGGAAACATTGAAATGATTGTAACTCAACTTCTTTTAAACGTTTGATGCAACTGGAACCCGTTTAAATGTTAGATATTACCGCATGAATCCCAAACGGACAGTGCCTGGTAGGTACACTTGGTTATATTTCGAAAAAGGAACAAAAACCTTGACAGTATTGTGAGGAGAGATGATGTATTGTAGACTGCTTGACGAAGGTTCCCCTAAAGTGTTGTAGGTTGACGAAATATAAAAATATATTGAGGTTATCGAAGACATAGAAACGGGTCGCACAGAGGCGAACGTCCTAGATACTATGCAAAAAATGTTAATTCACGAAATCTTCGAAATATAATACCCACAAATGAAAAATAAAAGTGTTTCAAACCCATTGTTTTTCTTCTCTTTTCTTTCCAACGTCACTACACCAATGAAACGCCACCCAATTCCTTTATGAACGCCACAACACCACTTTTCGTTGAATGATCTTCTGTCCGATCTGTCGTCACATGTCTTTAATGGAATTTCCACTGCTTCTGATCAACTGTCGAATCAAATCAATCGTCACCCGAATCACCAACAATGGCCATCGATGTGCCAACACTTGCGAACGGAATTGAATGTAATTTCAACGCCACCGAAACACACTTGTTGTTGTCTGGCACTGTGCTGCAACACTTTGTTTATGTGGATTTCGTATTGAATATATTGCAATTCTTCGGCACACTGCAGTCTCCCAGAATAGCTTGTGCGTCACATCGAAATTGGCGCAGATCACTGTGGAACGTGAGAGCGGTTGCTTGGGACTGACGTTGCGCGGCGGCGGCGATTTTCCATTGATCGTCACGCACGTTCGACCGCATGGACCCGTCTACAAGACCGGACGCATCAAACCGGGCGATCGGCTGCTACGTGTGGATAATGTGAGTTGTTCATGAAACAAAAAAAATTATATATGTTTAAGATATATTAATAGTGGCAAATGTTGAGTGCGCGTCGTGTAGTGGCTGTCGTTTGTGCGTTGCGCTTGACAATTTCCACCTGGTCTCATGAAAGTTTTTATTTTAGTTTGTTTTCCATTTTGCTCTAATGTTCTTTGTAGCTCTCACTGATTGGCAAGACATTGGCTGAGGCACAACAGATCATCAAGTGTGGCGGCCACGTTTCCGGTTATACAAATCTCACTGTCGAATATGATGTGTCCATCGTGCAGAGTGTTGAGTTTTCGATGGGACCGCTGCTGATTGAAATCGAACGTCCGTTGAATGATAAATTGGGTCTGGTATTGTGCAACTATCCGGCGACTAGTCATATGGATCATACGAAAATCGACGAAGTCAGTGCAGCTGGTGTTTATATAGCGAGCATAATGCCAGCGAGTATTGCGGACAGGTGAGTGATTGCATGGTAGTTTGGAAAGATTTTTCTACGAAATAATAAAAACAGGAGCTCGGTATTTTTAAGTATTTTCATAAAAGTGGAAGCGGGTCGTATGTTAATCGCACTTATGTATATTTATCAGAAGTTAATGACAAAAGTCAGCGGCAGCAAATGAAAATGTAGTAATAGCAATTGTGAGAGCGTTCTCCGAGGTAGCAAAACCACTCTTCTATCTCACAAATTCTACCATCTGCTTTCAAATATAAATTCTACAACTGAGGGGATCTGAAGGACTTTAAACACCATACCGAGTGTATGAAATAAATATGTATTCCGACAATCGCGTGGTTATGGTGATAGCTACATCATCAGTGGTTTGATCTGAGATAGATTAGAGATTCTATGAACGCTTAAATCCGAATAACTCAGTGTCTTTCTCATCTGAATACCACCTGATCATATATCGAATAAAGAGATTTAACGAGAGCGGTGACGCACAAAATATAAAGTTTTAGATTAGGTTAAGTTAATCTAGACTAAGACTAGTTTGGTCCTTTGCAATACCAGATGGAGTTTACTTGCTAAGTCCAAGAGGAGTGGTCATCGTTTAGGATGCCTGCGCTTGACACGAATGTTAATAGAGTCTGCGGCCTCACTGTCCATACCTCATCCAGTGTATCATTCTATGGGGACCCCAGATGCTTACAGCGTAGTCTTTCCAATGAGGGATAAGTACGCAAGAGAAACTCCATTGTTTCCCTGGTGCGCTGCTCTAGTCATTTCTTGCAGTTTTTTCGATCTGTCAGCCCCATCTTGTGGGCGTGTGCCGCCGCAGGGCAATGACCAGTTAGTATTCCTATCATGCTCCTACAGTCTTTTCTAACGAGTGCCAATAAGAATGCTGTGTACTTCCGATCCACCGTGTTGCACATGACTTTTGCAGCGTTTACTCGAAGTATCTTGAAGAAACCTAATTTCGTTTAGACTGAATTGATTCGATTACGTCAGCTATATAGGCTGATTTTTGGTGGATACACGACTAGTTTCTGCTAGGACTGCTGTTGTTAGATCAAAAAGACCATCGCATATCGACAAAACTCTTTTCAATTCACCGAGTTCGTACAATGTATGAATTTCGGTTGTCTCTGATTTGTGTTTCAACCTTAGCCTGTCCAAAGCTGGACAGTGGAGAAGATGGTGTCTTGATCATACAGACTTAATGTCTCCACTACATATTTTCCATTGCAATCTTGACAAGTTGCGTCCTCCAGAATCTTTAGTCTAACTGCGTGAGTGCCAATGGGACAATGTCTCATTAGAACGCCTATCCTAGTGATGCTTGCTTAGAGCTAGAAGTTCTATGGAGAAGGCTTCGCAACCCTGATGCAAAGTGCATAGCTTGCCTTTTCTTGCAATCTCATCGGCTTTACAACTTCCCACTATTCCGCTGTGGCCCGGCACCCAGACAAGTTTTTTATGGAAGGGAACTAATGCTACTGCAAGTGAGATCATGCATTCCTTGACGAACTTTGAGCTCACTGTCAGCGAGCTCTAGGCTTGTATTGCAGCTCTGCTATCGGTACCTCCCTGAAAGAGGTCGCACTATGGAGAAGTGTATTAGTTACGATACTAACATTTGCAAAGAATGTAAAATAGAGGATGATGATGAAAAAGTTCAGACTTTGAGTAAGCTAAACTTTGTATCATCATGTTCAATTTAACTTTCTTTTCAAATGTTAGTCTCTAGGAATATTGTCGATTTTTTTCGTATTCAGCGGAGAATTATATTCAATGAGCAAATAACGCTTACTATTCTTGCTATCCAAAATTCCAAAATATTGGTTATACCTTATACTGGATATATCCCAACCTTGCAACGAACTACGGACAGTCCATGATTTATTTCTTTCATGATGAAACTCTCCAAAAATATAGTGCCAAAATCTATTGACTCTAGAAACTAATAAAAAAAAAACAATATCTCAATATTGTCCTCCAACAAGGTGATCTTCAGATTTAATGTTTGAGATTTTGACATTATTTACCGCTACACTTTCATCCTACCACCAGCTGTTTGTTCATCACAGCTCAATTCCCCTCTCTTATATATCAACTACTTTGTCAAATATGACTTTCCTCCGGTAAATATGCAAATAAAACTCTGTTTTCCATTGCAGATGTGGCGCCTTGTCTGTGGGTGATCAAGTGCTCTCCATCGACGACACCATAATCGAGAATTCAGCCTACAGTCCGGACGAGGTGATGACAATGTTGGATGCGAACACGGGACGCGGCTACACACAGATGCAAATTATGCCGGCGCACGCGTTGACGCGAAGAGGTACGCTCACACACAAGTCATATGAATATCGTATATACCGTTAGAGACAGTGCTTAGGTGAAGCAGTGCATGGACGCGTGTTGCGTGTGCGACTTGTGAATTCTCACAACTAAAATGTTCGCTTCTACATTTGAAGTTGTTGTTTTCTTCTCTTTTCACCGCCGCTTGTCAGCGTCGCGTTGACAGCTGAGCACAGCCGCTTTGTTGACATATAATCGTGTTGTTGTTGTACCTACAACTTTTCGCATTATAGAATAGTGAGTTTCGACGCTGGAATTTTTTCCAAAATTTACAAATGCTCCGTTCTTCGCTGCGTATTTTTGACTAATTACAAAAACAAACTGTTGCAAGCTTTAGATTTATGCGACATTTGCATGTTGTGTGACAAGTAACAATGGCATTGTCATGTTGCTGGCGCAATGTTGCACGACTGTTGACAATATTTTGCGGTAACGTGCGTTGGTAGGCGCCTAAGTGATGGGCGATCAAAAAGTGAGTGCTCTAGAGTGAAGGGGGTTACGGGGCTAGAGGTGCAGATTTGAAACAGATTTACACATTAAATTTGGTTTTAACGGCAGATGGATGTGGAGAAATTGAGCTGCCTTTTTATAAACTTTTGTATCCCAGAAAGTTAGAAAATACCCTAGCCTTTCCACTTACTGCCATCAAAAGGGGGGTTGGCTCGTCCGTGGCTGTTTTCTTATTTTCATTGGTAGTCGCCAGACCCAGCGCACAAACCCAGCGTGGAGATGGTTCGCCTTCTCACTTTAGCTCGCCTTCAGACGGATGTTTGTTGTATACCCAGAGGATACTTGGTCTAAGTCGGAAGGTTTGGTCGGATGTCGGGCGCTGCTTGAGCCATATATAAAGCAATCGTTTCTGTCCACTCCCAAGTGAGTGGTACTCTTTCCTTACTTTCGTGAACTTCTACATATGGCTCCATCTTCCGTCAGGATCGGTAAGGACCGCTCCAAGCTGTTCGATACCAAACGAGGTTTCAGACAAGGTGACTCCCACAGAAGCAAAAGGGGCTGGTGGTGAATGAGAGCAAGGCGAAATATCCCCCCCTCCCAACAAACAAACAGCCGTCACTTTTGACAGTCATAACTTCGAAGTCTTAGATAATTTCGTCGATCTTTTAACCAGTATTAACACCTACAACAAAGTCAGCCTCGAAATTCAAAATTATGATATGTATGATAGTTTTTTTTTGTGTCTTGTCAGATCCTAAAAATCAGCTAATTCAAAAACTCTCAAAAATTAAAAATGTAAAATTGTCGAACATTTATTTTGATATAAATGGGACTTCAGTTCTATTAGTATGGAAATCGCTAGAATTCTTAAACGTTTGTCTCCACCAAATACAAAGCCTTTGTTTGATATTCCTTTTTAATTTCCAAAAATTTTTCCGAACTGCCTTTTGCTTTCTTGTTTCAGCGTTTAACCTATTTTGCACTTTTCAAATTTGATATGCAAGTTTTAAGACCAGCCAAACTGTTTCAAAATGAATAGGTCTAAAAATCAATGATCTCTCTTTCTCTCTCTCATACACCTTATTGCTCTCTTTTTTCATTTCTCCCCCTCCTTCTCTATCTATCTTAATTGCTTTTTGAAATATACAACGTTCAGTCCAATTCTCCTCGAAAAAAAAAAAAAAAAAAAAAAAAAAAAAAAACAAAAAAAAAAAAAAAAAAGAAAAAAAAAAAAAAAAAAAAAAAAAATACTGTCGACTCCAATAACAGTTTTCCGCAATAAAACCAAATCGAATTAACCAAACGAACGTTCACGAAGTAACAACAGATTATCAACGTAATAATTACGGTGAATTTATGCTTTTGATTTCTAAATGGCACACGGAAATGTAACAAAATTTAATAAAGTCCCTTAATCAAAAACAACTACAACAACATTTGTTGTTGCATTTCTCGTTTGATCAAAAGAAATGTGTTTTGAAATAAAAACTTAAAAATAGCAAATGGCTTTATGCCACAGTGCCGCTTGTCACACTCGAAGTGTGTCTCACCGATTTAATGGAGTTTTCAAAAAGCAACAACTCTGAGAACTTAATCCGCACGTTGTACCGCTGTGTTTACGATTCCCAACGTTAGCCAATTTGTTTTTATATGTGTGTGTGTAAGTGCATATATGTGCATGTGTCGGTGTGGTATTTTATGATCAGCAAATGTCACAAATTCATATTGACATAAGTCAAATTGCGGCTGACAGTGGCTCCGGCAACACTTCGCTTTACACATCTTCGGCGCAGATCGTTTTGATGTCGGCGCCATCGCTGTTTGCGTGTTTATCCATGTTTTTTTAGCGTTTTTATATTACTTTATATTTTATGGCAACCGCCAATTGGTTTTATACTGGCTGGTAATTTGGAAATTATGCCTTTATGGAACCACAATTCGCTTGCGAGGTACTGCAATGAGCGCAATTTTATATACTCGGAATATGTGTGTATGTATTTATGATTTGCAAAAATATGAATGTTTATTTTTTGTTGTCAGTAGCATTATATTTACTGCTGAAAATATGTGCTGTACTCCCTAATAGTATACAATAGGCTGGTACACACTGCGTATGAGTAATGTCCGGTAGGTTAATGGGAAGTTTATTAGATAATTCCGGAAGTGGTAAAAAAGAAATACCATCAACAGTTAAATATATAACTATAATACCCTTCACATGTGAATTTCTAAAGCGTAAAAGGGTATACAAATTTCTTTATCTTGATTTTGATCGATCAGTTTGTATGGCAGGTCCCTATATGCTATGGCGGTTCGATATGAACAATATTGTAGCTTCTTTGTGAGTAAAGGACGGTTGGCAAATTTGAGATCGATATTTCAAAGGTTTTCGTACTAGTTCGTATATGTATAAAAATGGGCATACGGACATGGCTAAATCGACTAAGCTCGACCCGCTGGTCATTTATTTACAACTGTAACTTTCATAACTCGAAGTTTTCTATAATTCGAACTCTTGAATAGGCAAGAAAACTGAACTCTTCATAGAAATTTCACAACTCGAAGTCTCTCTAACACGAAGTCTATTTTTTGTTGATTATCATGATTCGACTTTGGGAAGTTCAACCGTATATTCTATATAGTGTCTTCCTTTTGGTTGCTACAACATCGTGACAATCATATTCTTCTCTGAAGTGTCACAGGTGACATTGCTGAGGACTGTCTTCTGTCGGTTCTCTGCCTTTTTTTGTTCACCGTTATCGCATTTTTTTAATGAATTAAAAGGTGCATACTTAAGTCTATTTCTATCGAAAAGCCTCATTCAGGATCAGCTACACCTCAGTATAGATGTGGGCTTCAAACCTAGTGCTAAAAGTTATCATAACCTTAATACAAATTAATTTTCTTCTGCGCTTTTAACCTACTCTCTAGCTCTATATTGTGACAAAAAAGCACCCGGATATTGTAACTAAATTCCCGGGGTAAATTCTATTTCGCAAGAAATTTATTTTGCTTAGTTGACTAAGATTAAGACTGTTCTTAAGCCAAGTCAGGCACTTCTCCACCTTGTCTTTCCAACGGAGTCGAGGTCTTGCTCTTCCTCTGCTTCCCCGGCTGGTACTGCTCGCTATTGTCATCGTTCATGCCTCTGGATTTAGTTCAAATATGCGCCGCTTGGTTCGATAATCTGTTTCCATCTAGGCGGCATGCGAGTAATATCCCTTCTAGTGGATTTGCCTTGAACGAAGGAACACTTTAAAATAGCGCGAATTTCGGCTTTAGTGAACTCCATGTTTACACGTATATACATGTTGTACACAATATTCAAACTAATCATGCATAGTGTCGTTTTTTAGGTTAAGTCAAGATGTATAATATTGCCAGATACGAGCTCTGTAGCGCTTTATACATAGCCGTTAAATTCAAAAGTCAAAAAGGTGGAAGGGACTTATTTTCCAACCTAATATTTCGGTATCTCTCTTTCTAGTATTTCAAATTTCCTGAAAATGGTGTTACAAATATGCTTAAGGTCCATAAGAACATAATGACATACAAAATAAACTTATGGTATTTCAAATACATGATTTCCAAGCAGAATGTCATAAATCTTGTGAAATATAAAATATTTTTAAGAGACAGATATTGGAAAACAACATAAACTTTTAGGGAAAGGTCGGATAGAACAAATCGAGAGATATTGTAAGGGCATTTAAAGGTGTCAAAGGGATACGTGGTTAGATGTATGTATTTTTCTATGAATGTATGTATGTACATATATGTGTGTATATGTCAACGAATGTTTAAAAAAAAAATTTCTACAAATGTATGTGTGTATGTACTTGTGTGTATGAATAAGTTTGTGTTTAAGTGTATGGGCAGCCAACCCTTTGACTCGTAGGGATTTGATAGAACAACATAAAATCGTCGTGGAAATATGTGTAACAACTCAAATAAATTCATTACACACATACTCTCACGCATTATTACATGGAAGAGATTTGTTTTTCCGCTTTTATTGAAATATTTATTGGTTAACGAATTTCGAGAGCAAGCAGCCTTCGATTCAACTCCAGAATGTGCATGCATAACCATTTATGTAAGTGTGTACATATATATGTGTGTTTGTATGTATGTATATTTTTTTAATGTATGTGTGTGTGTCCATTGATGGCGCATCAAGTTTAGTTGAAATCTTGCCGAAAGCGAATTGAAATGCGTAGAAAAGCGAAAAGGCCTGAAAATCTTTAAAGTCCCATAAACGTGAGCGCGTGCGAGTGAGCACTTAATTTCCATTAAACAATATTGATGGGGTCGCTAAAAATAGCGTCGCGGGGCCAGCAAGCTTGTTGCTTGGAAATGAACTGAAAAGAACTTTCACTCAACTGCCATAGAACTCACAACTCATCGTGCCCCCTCAATCAAATGCACTCTTCAACACACACAACCGCACACACACACACACACAACCACACAGGCGCGCGCGCGTCTGTTAACAATATACAATATTTCACGTTTTATACATTTTCCACACATTTGCACTTTTAGGTCACACCACGCTCGGCAGTCCCAAGTATGGTTTCAGCACGCTGGAGTCACGCAAGTCACGGCAGCGTCAGCGCTTCGTGCGGAAGAGTTCGCTGCCCCTAGATGGAGGCGGTGGTGCAGGCAGCGGTGGCGGTGCTGTAGTTGGAGGCTGTGGCGCGGCGAGCAGTTGCAATGGCGGCGGCAGCACAGGCAGCAATAGCGGCACAGCGAGCAATGTCAGCGGTGGCAGCAGCGCCAGCGGTAGCAGCACCGGTGTTAACAGCAGCGCTTCAACGACTGGCGTTGGCGTTGGCGGTGTGGGCGTGGGGGTGGGCACACTGCATCATCCCAGCGCTATTGGTATTTGTCGGTCCGAAACGTTTCCCGTGCTGCTGGACTGTAGTCAAGGTTCTGGCATTGTGCTCGGGCTGACGACCGCTTGCGGACGCGCCGTGACCATTGCGCAAGTGTTGGCCGATTCGGTGGCCGATCGCAGCGGTTCGATACAGAAGGGCGATCGCATTGTGGCCATCAATAAAATGTACAATTTGGATGTGCAGACGATGCGCCAGTTGTTGGGCGAGAATCGTACGTTGCAGTCGGCGAAGTCAACACAATCAGCGGCCGCTAATTGGTTGGAATTGGAGATCGAAATCGATATGGCCGATTCGGTGGTGCCGTCGAGCGGTGTGTACAATGTGAAATTGTTGCGTGCTGGCAAATCCGGTTTGGGTATTAGCGTAAATGGTTCTAGTCATGGTGGATTCGTTATTTCCGATGTGAAACCGGGTAGTCCGGCGCATCGTACGGGCTCGCTACGTGGCGGCGATATACTTTTGGCGGTGGATAATCATCCCGTTCAGCATTATAATGTCGACTCACTGCTGAAGGAGAGTCCATCAGCTATGGATTTCACCACACTTACCGTGAAGCGTGTTATGTTGCCGGACTTCCTGTTCGATGCTCAGCAGAAAATGCCCACTCCCATTTATAGCAATTGTCCGGCCAGTCCGAGTGAACATGATTTGTATAGCACCGCTGCCTATGTCACGTCCAAGTTCAATGATTGCTTGTCTTTGAAGTCGACGACGCCACAATCAGATTTCTACCACAATACCGCCGGCATAGATGATGGTTGCAGTCTGCAGTCGGTGCAGATGCGTCATCATCCGCATCCCTGCAATACATGGAGTGCTAATACGTCCGCGATGGGTCGCTCGTTTGCAGCGCAGAATACACAGAGTTTGACCACGGAGCTGCCAGACAATGAGGACACAACTTACCAAGACTTTACCGGCTACGATTTGGATCGCTATGCGAGGTGAGTTGAAAAAATGATTTTGCTTACTAAGTTCCTAAACGAGGTTATATTTTTTTTCGTAGAACTCCTTCAGGAAATGATTTCTGTTACTAAATTTCTGTTACTAAAAATTATCCTCTAGTCATGCATAGGTAGTGTGGAGTTTGTAGTATCTGCGGATTTCCTCAACATTTCCCGGAGAGGAAGATGCAATTGGTAGCCAGACGCGAGCATTAGAACGAGCGGAAGACCCGCTTTGTCCACAGATTCCAGCCTGGCTCCCTTCCAAACCTCCCCCACCCGAGACACTACCCCTTATATAGGACAGCTGATCGCTCATAGACACATCTAATGAGCTTATGAATCCCATGGTGCCATCCGACAATCTCACACTTTGGGGGTGTCTGAGGGTTTCCTCTAACTACCTTTAGGAAGACGGAGGAGATAGCCGCCGCCACTCTATTCCATTCCACGCAAGAGATGGCACCATCCTTCCTGCTGCGCTCGAACACGCCTAGCTCTATTGAGCCAGCGTTTTCGCGATTACGCTAAAGGTTGGCGCAGCTCGCAGTCTTTCTGCAACGGAGCCTTCCCCTTCAGGAAGACCTCTGTCGCTTGACCGCTTCTTCGCACTCGTTCAGCACTCTCTTGGCCGCTAAGCGGTAGTCTGTCCTCAGCTTCCTAGCTATCGCTGTCCTTCTTGTACTACTAGTCTAAGTTAGAACTGATTTATTTTTCGCTAGTGTTAGTAGCTCGAAGATGGTGTAAATATCTATCACACTTTACATTCTCTTTAATTATTCATTCCTTTCTCCCACCAGCGCCGACTGCAGCGCCTTACTACCACCACCAATGGAGAACAAAGTGTACGGTTCCGCGGCCAGCTCCAGCAGCAAAAGCAGTGGCAGCAGTCTTCATCAGATCATCTTCACGGTGCGCTTGGAACCGAAAGGCGGCCTGTTGGGCATAACGCTCGCCGGCAGTGAGGACATTAGCAAACCCATAACGATCAGTGGCATTGTGGAAGGTAAGTATCGAATGCGTTTGGTTCTGGACCGAAACTTTACATTAACGAATTATGATTTTTCAGGCGGCATTGCGCACAAACACGGCCAAATACATATTGGCGATCAGCTGTTGGCCATCAATGAGGATTCGGTGCAAGGCATGCCGCTCTCACAGGCAACCAATATACTACAAAATCTCGGCGAAACTGTGGATTTGAAGATATTGCGCGCACACGAGATCGCCAGCATTATGGCTGGTGGGAATTTAGAGGGTGTCAACATGCCACAACCACAAGCCATTTACGCGAAAGTACAACGGCGCCCGCGCAGTCCTTCATCGCAAACGGATGCCGCGTCGACTAGTGGCAAAGACGGTGGCAAGCATCGTGTATTCCATGTGACCTTGAAAAAGGACAAAGTATACGATGACTACGGGTTTTCCGTGTCGGATGGTTTGTACGAGCGTGGCGTATTCATCAATCGCATACGTTCGGGTGGACCGGCGGATTTGAGCGGCGTACTCAAGCCGTTCGACAGAATTATGCAGGTTTGTACTAGGGGTTATGTTCCTTTTTACTATATATGGTTGTAATTAATGTGTATTGATGTAATGTAGGTAAATGAGATGAAGACGCAGGACTTTGATTGCTGCCTGACAGTGCCTTTGATCGCGGCCGCCGGCGACAAGATCGAGCTGATCATACAGCGCACGGAATGATCGTGGCGCCTGCCAGAGCAGCTGGTCTACAAATATAAATACTGACAATGCGTGTGCCTTTCTCTAACGTAGAATAACTTCAAAGCACGAATTTCGAGTTTCGTTTTGTTTAACCAAAAAAAAGTGTAGTATTTACCAAAAACTAAAAGAAAATGCGATAATGGCGTCGAGAGGGGTTGTAAGCTCACGTGCCACTTGAAGCACCATCGCAGAAACCATACCAAATATAAAAATTAATTAAATTAATCTTATGTATATGTTAGGGTACTAGCTTTAAGCGCGAAATAAATATTTTTTGTTTACGATTTTTCTTTTTTGTCAAATATACTAAATTAAATATTTCTAGTAGTTAGCAACAGACCGCAGTGCCATTGACTTACGAATTAAAGCTTTTGATACAGATTTGTTTTTAATATTTATGAAAAGTGTCTACTTCCAGCTTTAAAAACGACAAATAAACTGACAATAATGCAACTGTAGTGGCATACTTACATACATACATACATATATACAGACATATATGCGTCTAATTATAAGATGTATGTACTCCAATACTTACATATATAGTATAACCAAATGTTATATATGCAGAGTACCGTTATGCATGTATTACATAATATTATATATGTCCAGGTATATATTATATATACATTTGTCTTTCATACGATTTTGCAAAAAGTGTATTTTGTAAATTTTCCATTTGTTTATAGCCTTAAGGTATATTATATAACACTACTTATATACATATATGTACTCGTATGTCATTTGAATGCAATAAATATATACAATGTTAAATGATTTCATTTTTAAGAATTAAAAAATTTTCAAGGCTGATTTTGAATGGCGATCCATTTCGAGGCTCACTATTTTTCTAAGGAAAAAAATACTGAAACCTCAAATTTAAAAAGAAATGTTTATTATTATATGAAAAGACATTCTTTGGCATTCATTCGTTGAAGATTATCGCTTTCCAATGTTGACTGCAGATCCACGTTTCAGATGGTCCATCCGTTGAGTCCAATTTTCATTGACGCGTTCGAGCATTTTGACTGGTAACTGGCGAATGACACGCGTGATGTTTTGCTTCAAGGCCTGAATCGAAGCGGGATTGTCCGCATAATCTTTACACTTCACATGTCCTCACAGGAAACCATGTTACCACAACGGTAACACACGATCTTTGTGGCCAATCGATCGGTCGAAAACGTGAAATTTTCTGCTCACCGAAGTGTTCTCTAAATAAATGCATGGATTGATGCGATGTGTGGGAGGTGGTGCCGACTTGTTGGAACCGAATGTCGCCGAGTTCATGAGCTTCAATTTCAGGCACCAAAGAGTCGGTTATCATGGTGAGAGAGAATTCAACATTTAAAATGTTTAAAAAACGGATGCTGTGATTTTGACTGTGTGTGTGCCTGGCATGTTTGTTTAAGGAAATGTCATCTTAACTTATGAAGCCCATTTCCGGCTTAATGGCTTCGTCAACAAAAAGGTTGCTATTGGAGTTAATCAAATTCTCTTGTGGTTTATGGAATGAATTACATTGTCAAAAATTTAACGTTTACTTTCAGATTGTGGTATGGCGGCAGCTTCAAGCCTTTTTTCTTTCGAATTAAGTTAGGAAATGACATTACTATCAATAGCGAGCGTTCACTATTTGCAACAAATCGGTGCGCCATCTCATGTTTCAGGTCTAAACTGTGATGACTCATTTATTTCGAGAAATGGCCATGTTAAATGGCAACTAGAATCAAATCGAATGATTTTGAACTTCTCTAGATTATCTTCTCTGCGGTAATGTGAAGTTGGTTGTGAAGCATCTTATCATAGAAAATTCATAGATATGCAAACAGAGCGGTGGTGGCCATTTGGCGGAGATTTTGTTCAAACCATAAATGACATAAAACAACACGTCGTTCTTGTTGGTAGACTCTCTATTCAATTTCATTGCTTTTCCTTCTTCTTCGTTGGCACTTCAACCGTGTATCGGTTTACGCCTCGAGCACTAAATGTCACTTTTTGCCTTTGCGAGTTCGCGTCAGCAGTACATCCCACGTGCAGACAGGTCGCTAAGCGTGGGCACTCTTGCTTCCGTTGTCCACTTAGGTTTTTTGAATCGTAAGAGCTTTTCCTTTGATTATCATCTTCATCGACATAACCTAACAAACTCATTCGTTGGTATTTTAGGCTTAATTATATTCATGTATGTCATACAGTTCGTGATTCTATCTTCTTTGATATTCATCGCTTATCCGAACGGATCCAAAGACTTTGCGCAGAAAGTTCTCTCGCATGTTCCATTCCAGTTTCATACTCCTTTATTTACATATATAATCAAATCCTAAAATAGAAATTTATTTGGACAAGTTACTCAGGAAACCATACTTTTTTTAATTCTTATTTTGTTTCCTGTATTAACGCGAATTAAGAAGTGGCACAAACAAAAAATGTGCTCTTCCTTGCTTCGATGAAATTACTTTGTGCCTGTATATGTGCATATGTATATGGAAATGTTTAAAACCTCTGTAAGTAAAAGTTCTTAAAAGCTTTGCATTGAACAGTTTGATCACCACTGTAATATATTGTTTAGAAATTGCAAATAAATACAAAATGTTAGGGGTAATTAATAATTAATAAATAATAAAAAGGAAAAACGCCAAACACGTTTCAAATTTTAATGTCTAAATAAAAACTTTTAGCGAAAATTTATGAAACAGTAGGAAAGGCTTTTTTTTCTGGGTTTTAGATCAAAAAATGCCTATTTACTACATGAATTTAGTTTTCATTTCCGCTTATTGAAATTCGCATTCGAAATCGGCTAGCGGGTCTTCGAAGTTTGAAATTGAGCTCACTTTAGAAAAATATTGTTAACAATAATTACAAAAATAAGAATAAAAGTGTCGACATGGTTGGACTTTTTTCGTCTAAAGATGAAAAGATTTATATAACAGTTGGTATTATATTCACAGATGCTATAAAGATTCAAACTTATAAGATATAGTAAAATTAAAAGATATGTTTTGAAAATTCCTAAGCGGTCTTTTGAGCAATCATGTACAATACATATGTATACAGTTTGTATTTCAAAATGACAGAAAAGTCAGACGTTTATTACTCTATGTACTTCGCTTGAATAATAAATATTTGATAGATGCTTAGAAAGGATATTAATTTTTTACAACAAAAATTGGTGGCTCTATGTCATTTTAATTGAAGAAAATTGCGAAGATAAACTGGACGTTCCATCATTGAGCGCTTCTGGCAAGCAATTAAGTTATAATTGCACAATTAGTTAATTGCCTAAATTTATGGTAAATTGTTGACAATTAAGAATTAGTTTACGATGTTTCTCTGGTTTGATTAATACTAAAGCTATGCTTTTCAGATATTTATTGGCGCTCTAATTGATCTCATTAAGAGACTGTCTGAAAGTCAAGCTTAGAAAGAAACCTCATTAAGGCTGCCTAAAGAAGTTCTTTGAGCTTTTCTTTAATTTCTCTCACAAACAGGCATTTTTTATGGAAATTCATAGATTTAGTTGTTACACGAGATTCTTCTAGTTCATATGTCAATCAAAGGCCGTGCGCGGCTCAATTACGGACTGAAGCTTTGCATATGGTAATTATGTAATTATTTTTATGTCGGTTACTATGTAAGTACCGCAAACGTCACAGCAATTAGTCGACGCGTGTAAATAAGCTATTTACAATAATTTCAGACGTTGATTAAAGATTAAAAATAAAATTATATAAAAATACGTTTTACAAGCACCACAAACATTATTTACAAATATTCATAATTATATACGATTATGTGCATATGTAAATGTGTGTGTTTGGATGTGCCTACGTTTACATGTAGGAGTACCTACGTCAGCACAGTTGTTAGCGCTAATGATTATCTATGGTAAATTAGTATTTCGACAGAAAATAAAATCAGCTTTAAAAATGCTTGAACTTTGGATTTGCTCAGTGAGCACTTGAACCGGATTATGTATTTTTAGGTTTAATTAAATCCTACATTTTATTAATAATAATTAAGAAATATTTCCATAGAAGATTTGTTAACAAAAACTGCTTCTTACGCACGAGATTGTTTTATGGAAGTGTAAGGTAGGGTAAGAGGGGTACATAATTGATTACAAAATTCTAAGCACATTACAATGAGCATTAAGGGTGATTAATAGAAGCGAAGAGTGGATATACACGCCTACTATATAAGCAGCTTAAAGCTCCCTAAGGAACGCAAGTATTCATCCTTCAGTGGCTCCTGCTGTCGGAGCATCTGTTGCGGATTTCTGTAATTACATAAGTATATCTGACTGGAACATAAAAGAGATCCATATCGGTAGAAGATATTGCATTTTTGGGATACTACAAGTTATTTTGGAGGAAGATCGTGACAAATATCAAGAATATACGACCTTTTTATAGATAAAGTATCAAACCATATTAGTCCGAGCTCAAAAGTTCACGCAAGTGAGGAAAGTTCTCTGAGCCCCATTCACTTGGGAATGGCCAGAAACGATTCTTTTACATACGACTGAAGCAGCTCACGACTTCCGGTCTTGGATCAAGTATCCTCTGGGTA
Organism: Bactrocera latifrons; assembly: GCF_001853355.1. Classification (NCBI taxonomy): domain Eukaryota; kingdom Metazoa; phylum Arthropoda; class Insecta; order Diptera; family Tephritidae; genus Bactrocera; species Bactrocera latifrons. Next base: position 385,023 of record NW_017536852.1, on the reverse strand, counting down.
GCCAAAAAAACATCCGTTTGAAGGCGAGCTAAAGTGAGAAGGCGAAACAATCCCTCCCCAGGGTTGTGCGCTGAGTCTAGGACCTGCCACGTAAAACACACTAGCAATGAAAAGAAGAAAAATGGCTCGAAGGAGAGACCTCCCTTCAAACATAGTAAAAATACCGATATAAGAGCATGTACCTGGAATGTCCGGACCCTTAATTGGAAGATGCTCCTGCCCAGCGGGTTTATGTCATCTTAGAATAAAGACTGCCATGACCACCGTCCAAGAAATGCGATGGATGGGACAAGGACTGAGACGAGTAGGTCCTTGCGACATTTACTAAAGTGGACATATAATGAAGCACTAATTCGGTGTGGCCTTCATGGTGAGAGAGAGATCCCGTCGCCGAGTACTGTCATTCACTCCGGTGGATGTACGTCCAGTCACAATCTGCATCAAAGCGAAGTTCTTCAACATATCGCTTATTTCCGCCCACATGCCGACGGAAGAGACTTGGCCAATAAAGGAGAAAAAGTTTGAAATCGCGTTGCTAATGTCACCAGTTGGCGGCTTGACATCCAAGAAATTCGAAGAAACTGAACCTTAAGTAATTTTTCAATACCACTCACTTGGAGAAGCTTCATTTTGATATAGAATTTGTGAATAAAAGAAGCTCTTGACTCACTCACTAAGCCGTACTACGTCCCAACTAGCGAAACGACGCAAATACTCGACCAAAATAACACCCATGTCTAACAAGGGAAAATATTTATTATTATTCTTCTATATACGTAAGACTCTTGAAGAAAATATTGTGCATTTGAGGCAAATAAATAATATTTACTGTGATTTCCAAAAACAACACGTAAACAATTGCAAATAACAAGAAATACAGCAAGAAGGCAAAAGTTAGGTGGGGCCATGTGCCCCCCAATGAGGAATTCAATAAGTCACTAATTCACGTTTAATTTGTTCTGCGAGCTATAAACACACTATTACATACATATTTGTTATTGTCTCTGCCCAGTTTGAAAGTCCAAGCGTCCATGCGGCAGTTGCAGCGCCGAGTTGTTTACCTCCCCCGATAAGACCGATTGTCGCTGGCTAGCACAAGAATCTGTCTCGGGCCGCGCTGCGATTGACGTCAATCGATTATAATCCTGTTAAAATATTGTAAAAGCAATATAAACTCTTACAAACATGCATATACATATGTATATAGCAATTATTATGGATCAAGCAAGGTCCTCCTTGCTGGACTTTGCTCTGTTGACAACTTGCCGGAGGCAAACGCGCTGTATAGCGTACGCCACAACTGATAAGGCTCATATGCAGGCGGTGTTTAAAGCTGCAAAATGCGCATAATGAGCACGATTATAAAGAAATTATTTTGGTATGTACCTTTACGAGGGTGCCGCATAGGAAACCGGTTTTGGAGATGACTTTGATAATGACTGAATGTAGAGGAGCCGTGCTAAGTTATGACAATGAGAAAATGCTTGTGACTTAACGTTTTTGTATAAGAGAGAGAAGCAAAAATAACCGTATTAGGAGATGGCTGATTATGGGTAAACCAAACTCTTAATGTGAAGGCTGTTAATATTCTTTCTTTGATATATATGATTGACTGCAATTATCGATGAGTCGTTCGAGAATTTCGACTTTTAAGTGGCAATCGATACTCATGAGGTTTTGCTCAAGGCCTGAATCGAAGCGGGATTGCCCGCATAGACTTTACACTTTACATATCTACACAGGAAAAACTATAACGTTGTGTTATCACACGATCTTGGTTACCAATCGACCGGCCCAAAACGTGTAATTATCTGCTCATCCAAGTATTCTCTCAATAAATCCATTGATTGTTGCGATGTGTGGAAAGTGGCACGGTCTTGTTGAAACCAAATGTCGCCGAGGTCACGATCTTCAATTCCAGGCAACAAATAGTCGGTTATCAGGCGCGATAACGGTCGCCACTGACGTTTACGTTCTCATCGTTATCATTTTTGAAGAAATTTGGACCGATGGTTTCCACAGCACACAAACCACACTAAACTATTCTTTTTTCTGGATGAAATGGTAGCTCTTGAATCGCTATGGGTTCTTCATTGAGCCAGAAATGGGCTTCTTCGCTGAACAAAATTTGACACGAAAACGTGGGACATTCTTGGAACTTTTCAAGCGCCCATAGAGTGCTTTTGCACAAACTGTATTTTGTGCGCTTTCAATTTAAGATTTCGATGTAAAATGCGTCAAGTCGTTGCATACCTCAGTCCGAGTTGCTGTGAATGGCGTCGCATCGACTCTCCACGGTCTTCTTGGGCACTCTCAGCCAAAGCTGCTATATTTTCTTCACTGCTTGCTGGACGTGAAGTACTCAGTCGAATATTATCAAATAATGAATGCTGGGTCTCAAGATGAGTGATGATATTGCGAATAGAACGCTCAGTAAGCCGATTATGTTGACAATAATTTGAAAAAAAAAAAATAATAATAATAAAAAAATGCGGGAAACTCACTCTTTATCGTAATAAAGTTCAGACGTAAATCTTTCCATGATGATGTTTTTATATATAAAAACTGTGCCGGGTATTAGAGCTTCGGTGTGGCCATAGATAGTATTTTTCTTGTTTTATGTTTTAACAAGCACTCTTGGCCTATTAAATCTATTTACGCTGAATGTTTAATGATAAATCAATATTTTCAATCTTAAACAAAACATACAAACATACATTTAGGTACATACATACTTCTAATATTAGACTACTAAGTATGTTTTGTTAAACATACGTCTATGTATATATACACACATATCTACCTGAGTACACCTGGTCCATAAGCAGCGCAAGAAAGTCAAAACTTCAATATGTGCATGTGCATATACATATGTGTGTATGTATGTAAGTTAATTGAAAATTATTGATATAGTAGTACAAACAAACATACATATTTCATTATTTGCAATTATTCTTTTTCGATTTGCTCATTCGCTCTTCTCGAATGTTCCGATGTGAGCAAAGTAATTACCAAACAAAATGTGCAAATATGTGCGTGCTATTAGTAAACATGCGTGCACCAACAAATACTACATATTTATATATATGTACATACATATAAACATATGCACATATGTATGTATGTGTGTATGTGAAGTCATGTTCACAGCGGTTTACCTTTCATCACTGGTGCCATCTGACTTAACGAGCAAGAATCAAGATCAGTTGCAAGCGCAACAACTCCAAAAGCTGTAATTACAATGTAATGCAACAACAACAGAGCGTTTGTATGTATGCATGTCTATGCACAGTTATCAAGCCTCACCGCACTCAACCTCACCGCAACTTATCTCTACTCATCTCACCAGCTCAATCTCAAGCCAAGTCAAAGCCGAAGAACTAGCCGAATAAACGAAGAATTACCACGATTTGCGTGTCTCTTGCGCTGACCGACTTGCTAACTGCTGTGTGAACTCATGTTCGTTTGCGATCGGCTACACTTGATTTCGCTGCGGAAGATTAAGTGCGTCACGGTGCACGCGAGTATCAATAAAATTGCCGCAACGCAGCTGATACGAGTCAGTATAGCGGCGTTTTTCAATCAAAACAGATGAGCTTGGCGAGCAAAAACGATCGTCGGCAATATAGGCAGACCTACGCTCCCACCTATAAGAAAAGTCAAAGTGAGTGTAATTGAAAAGTGTAAAGCGAAAGTTGGAAGAAAGTGGAAGACGAAAGAACCTTAAGACAAGAACTGAACTGCGTGCGGAAAGTGCATTTGCTGCGGTAAACTTGAAACAACAAAAAGTGATCATTAAACTCGCAAAAGCACAAAGTGTTCATACTTAATTGCAAAGTGATCGCATCCAATAAAAATTCCAGAAAAAGATCTTCAATTCTACGCTGTAAAGTTAGAACGAAAATGTAGCTGCTCACTGCTGCGTTGAATATCAATTTGTGCGCTATTTTTGGCAAGTGATCGCTAGTGAAGTAAAAAAGTAAAAAAAAAAAAAACTGTGATAATTACAACAATAAACATAGAACAAAAACAATAAAAACCGTTAAGGTTATAAGCAGACATTATAAGAATCAATAAGAATTTTTATTGTCATTGCAATATTTGCTAAACAACAACAACAGCATGTACATATCGAATTCCACCGGTGGCCTGATGCTGCAGACGATGCTCTATTTGGCAAATCAGACCAGTAGAGCAGCGGTGAACACATTGGTCGATCTGCCGCCAGCGCAGAAAAGTGGTAAGTGCATGATCATGAATCACATTTGTGTGAAATACGTGTGTATGTATGTACATATGTGTGAATGTGCCTCGTGTGGCATGTGGCGCGATTGACAGGTGGCGTGTTGCGTTGAGGAAGTTGCACTAAGTGCAATTTGAGGAGAATTTTTGCTTGCGGGGGGCATATTTACAGTTATTTATTAGCAATGTGAGCGATTTCTTTCCTATGTATGCAACTAGTTACAAACTAGTATGAAATTGGTTATAAACTATTTTTCTTTTAATAGCATGTTTACAAAATATTTGCTAGCTATGAGAGTGATTTATTTTCTATGCAAACAACTAGTTACAAACTAGTCCGAACTACTTTTAAATTATTTTAATTTTAATAACAAATTCACAGTTATTTACTAGCAACCAGAGCGATTTATGTACTTCCCAAGTATGTAACTAGTTACAAACTAGTCCGAAACTAGTTCAAAGTAATTATGTTTTTAATGAAAGTGGAAGTATAGCGACTTTAAAAACTGTTCATCTTTGTATTTAACTTGTTAGCGCTAGCGCTTTATGAGTTTGTAGCAAAGGGCTCAGAAAATCTAGTTAAATTATATATTCGAGTTTCACCACTTATGAATTTGTTGGCAATTTAATTAAAATGTGTAGCAGTCTGTCATACAGGCATAATTTCTTCTAGCTTTTAATTACGACAACTAGTTACAAACTAGTGCCAAACTGGTTCCAAGTGAGTTTTTTTTTTTTTAGTTTCTGCTAAATGTGTCATAAAATGCTGCGAAATCTCCTCAGCTATATTTCTAGCGAATGTAAGCTGTATCATAGAGTCCTTTTCAGTTCACTTAGACTGGTTAGTATTCAGAATAATAACACTCGCTTACAGTCATTTGCGGCTGTGATGTTGGAGGCCATTTTTGATAATTTTGGGTTTGCTAAAACCTGAAATGATAGCAAAAATTTCCCAACACGTTGGATTTTTTGTGTTAACCCATAACTACACCGCAACTAGTCCAAAATAGTTAGCACTTAAACACAATTTATATCTTTGAAAGTAGTTAATAATAACAAAAATAATATATTAAGAAACTTTTGGCAACTAGTCCGTAACTACACCGAAACTAGTCGAAAATAGTTAGTATATGAACACAGTCTATACCCATTATTTAAACTCTTCATTGAAAGTAGTTAATAATGTAAAAAAAATTACATTATGCAATTAGTTACAAAACACCTTCGTTACGTAACTACTTCACCTTACGCCACAGAAAGTGCCGAAATACTACATTAGCTGCTAAATTACATATTTTCAAATTGCAACATTCATATGCACGAATTTGCCCAAACCTGCCTCAGACCAAACTCGCTTTTAAGAACCAACCAAATTTATGTCAAGCGATTGCGTGAACATGGTTGCAAGTTAGTCAACTCGGAAATGACCGATTTCGTAAGTTGCTTGGGAAGCGGAATAGTGGTAAAACTAGTCTAAAAATTTCGTCACATATGCAATCAACCTGTCTAGTGGCCAGTTATCGATTTGGTTCTCTTCAATTCTTTTTTCACAAGTTTCTTGTTGCCCACTGCCCGGCCACCCCTCCCTCCGCTGAGGTTGCAAGCTGTACTGCTCTGCATTGCTATAGATTCTATGTCTGCTTGCCGGCAAATATTTGGTAATATGTAAACTAGTGACCGCTTTTTGTGCACACATTTACATACATACATAATATATTCACAGACATTCAAATACATGCATATCTATGTATGTATAGTAAATACCTTAATATCTGGTTTTCTTAATTTAATTTTAATTTTTTTTGTGGAATTTGGTTTTGTCTTTTAATATGCCATGAAAGTCTTGACTTAAAAATTTGTTGAACCATTGTTTGTTGAGTAGCTACTTAAGTGCAAACACATGTTTATAAATGTAAATGCAAACATACATACATGTATGAGGTCGCGCTGTTCATTCAGCCGCATAAACTTGTTTTTTTTATTTATGTACAAAGGTACAAACATACATAAATTTTCACAAATTTACTCTTTGACAATGAGAGCCAAGGGAAATTTTCACTTTAGTGCATCAATTATAAACATAAAATTGTATGTATATTATCAAAGGCAAATGTTTTATATTGTGATTTTTGGCTACCAAGAGAGGTTTTTGGTAAAACAAAAAAAAAAAAAAAAAAAAAAAAAAAAAAAAAAAAAAAAAAAAAAAAAAAAAAAAAAAAAAAAAAAAAAAAAAAAACCAAAGATACCATTCGTTGGACCATACAGTGGTCCAATAAAGAAAACTTCTTCTGATATTTTAGCCTTGCTTAGGGAAACATTCTGAGTAAAATTTCGTAAAGATATCTCGTCAAATAAAAATGTTTTCTATACAAGATCATGATTTTGATCGTTCAGTTTGTATGGCAGCTATATGATATAGTCGGCCCATATCAGCGCTTCCGACAAATGAGCAGCCTCTTGATGAGTAAAAGACATGTCCAAAATTTTAGATTGATAACTCGAAAACTGAGTACCTGGCTCGCGTATATCAGACTCAGCTCTTCACGGTAATTATTTAGGGTACAGTTTTAGGTATATAAAAAAGAAATTATAAAGTAGATGGCATACTATATTCCATATATACATATGTAAGTAAGTCACCTAAATGACAAACTAACCTAACACCTTTTTTTCATAAGTTTACAGGCGAAGGAAAAAAAGTATAATAGAAACCGTTCATATTGAAACAAAAATTGAGTTTCGGTTATAAAATGGTTATATATTGATTATAACTTGGTTATATATTGGTTATGTCTGACAGCGCAAACTAAAAATTGTATGCTACATGCAACTCAATTTCGATTTTTTTGCTGATACGCTGTTTTGCAATTCAAGTTAGGATATGAAGCTTTGTTCTATACATATTATACATAAGGTAGTTGAAAAAGGCATTTCGTATTTCTAATCGAACTTCAAATTTGGCAATAAAGACGTTTTCGACTAACCAGTATATAAATTGAAATTTTAATTATATACTCTTGAAACTCATATTTAGTCAGAAATTTGTGCAAAATTATTGATTACTTTTAGCACTAAAAAAATGTCTGGACAATATTTCACAAATAATTTATTGCTCGAGACAGACAAGATAAGAACTTCCATTAATACTGTTGCCAACCACCTACAACAACGATTAAATGCAAATAATAACAAAATTGTACACAAAAAAAAAAATATAAGAAAATAACAATAAAAAAAGAGACA